>NW_015638974.1:588983-623671 GCF_001515625.1 Sinocyclocheilus rhinocerous | reverse complement strand
TATATATATATATATATATATATATATATCAGGATTTCCACAATAATGTTAAGCAGCAAAATGTTCAACATTGATAATAATAAGAGCCATTATTAAACAATAGAACATATCATCATTTGTTTATTATTATTCATATGATCATATATTTGATGAAAAAAATCAGCAATATTGTGAAATATTATTTTAATTTAAAAGAACTGTTTTTTATTTTAATATATTTAAAAATGCAATTTATTCCTGTGATGGCAAAGCTTTCAGTGTTACATGATCCTTCAGAGAACATTCTAATATGCCGTTTAGGTGCTAAATTATTATTGGTGCTCAATTATTAAGATGTTTTCCTCCTGGGTGACTGCTGGTGTAGGCAAAACCTGATACACACACACAAACATGCACTCATTAAGAACTTTGCTTCAGAGTATCTTCCCTGTTCCACCCATCCAAGGAGATTCCCCTCCTTTCAAAAACATCTTTGCACTGAACTGGTTACTACCTATGCCCTCTGACTCCTTGCCAGAATGTTAGCAGCCATTCATATATGTTAATCATTCATACTTTTACCCACAGTAACGCCCGTTTACAAACACTTTAGTCATGGCCTAATGGTTAGAGAGTCAGACTTGTAACCCAAAGGTCACAGGTTTGATTCTCTGTATCGGCAGGGATTGTTGATGGGGGAATGAATGACCAGTGCTCTCTTCCACTTTCAATACCACGACTGAGGTGAGACCCTTGAGCAAGGCACCGAATCCCCAACTGCTCGCTGGGTGCCGCAACAAAAAATGGCTGCACACTGCTCCGGGTGTGTGTTCATGGTGTGTGTGTGCACTTGGATGGGTTAAATGGGTTAAAAACCCGAGTATGGGACACCATACATGGCTACATGTCACGTCACTTTCTTCTTCTTTTCTTTCTTTCTTACCTGGTCACATATGATTATTCTAAGTGGTTTATTTAGACTATAGAGAGATGTTGGTGTTTTCCATAAGAACTCATGATACTACCACAGTTGATCGCCCACTTTTAATTAGGTTATTAATTTTAATGGAAAGTCTCATCAAATGCAATCAAATTTAGCTGCTGACATGCATTGGGCTGTGAAATCACTACATTACACACACACACACACACACTTGATGGTTTCACTGTATTTGAGGGGGCATCTCATAAGCACAATGATTTTAATATAGCAGAGGTTATTTGGTAAATCTAACCCTAAATTGAACCCCCACATATAACCTGTTGATTTAAAGCAAGATGCTTTTCATGTAATAAATACCACCTCAGATGTCAGTTTGACCCTCACAAACCTTCCCAAACCCACACACACATGTTCTGGGGAAATTATAGAGAAAACAACAATAGACAATCAAAATGTTCAACATTGATAATAATAAGAGCCATTATTAAACAATAGAACATATCATCATTTGTTTATTATTATTCATATGATCATATATTTGATGAAAAAAATCAGCAATATTGTGAAATATTATTTTAATTTAAAAGAACTGTTTTTTATTTTAATATATTTAAAAATGCAATTTATTCCTGTGATGGCAAAGCTTTCAGTGTTACATGATCCTTCAGAGAACATTCTAATATGCCGTTTAGGTGCTAAATTATTATTGGTGCTCAATTATTAAGATGTTTTCCTCCTGGGTGACTGCTGGTGTAGGCAAAACCTGATACACACACACAAACATGCACTCATTAAGAACTTTGCTTCAGAGTATCTTCCCTGTTCCACCCATCCAAGGAGATTCCCCTCCTTTCAAAAACATCTTTGCACTGAACTGGTTACTACCTATGCCCTCTGACTCCTTGCCAGAATGTTAGCAGCCATTCATATATGTTAATCATTCATACTTTTACCCACAGTAACGCCCGTTTACAAACACTTTAGTGCTCTAATCATGCAGTGCATGAGTGTGTGCATGAGTTTTTGCTAGGTGAGGCATAGCTTGATGGATTGATGGCGTGACGTCAACACACAGTTACCTTGCCGTGAGGGAGGGGGGAATTAATCTGTGTGTATGTGTGTGTCAGGAGAGAGAGAGGGAGAGAGAGAGAGAGAGAGAGACTCGTTAATTTCCAGGGAAATGGGCACATTTGGAATAAGCGGTACCAGTCAGCAAGCGCACTCTAATATCCCAGTGGCTGTGGAAGAAGTGTTTCCAGAGAGAGCGAGAGACGGGAGGGAGAGAGAGAGGGAATATGAGGGCAGTACTCAGGATGAGCCTGCGCTTTGAGGCTGTAAAACACTAGACCCTGAGGGCATTCTCTGAGGTAAGCTCTCTCATATTTTAACAAGGTTTGACGCCACGGTGTTAAAACTACGGCGCGTCTATTCTTTGTGTTTGTAAAGTGGCGCGCGATAAAGGTTCGAGTCTCCTCGCGTTTACTTGGACGCTCCGCTCTGTTCTGTCAGATGTGACGGAGATGCAAACTCTCCTGAGGTAAATAGGCGTTAAAGGAGACCGGGCCCCGGGGTTATGGGCGGTAAATTGAATTAGTCGGGAGTCTCGGGACATGAGAGTGGATAAACGAGCTCAAAGCTGCCTTTATGAGTCCGTTCGGCGTTTTGGCAGTCACTTCACTCAAAGTGAGAGAAGTTTATACAATCTAACTGAGATGTGTTGAATGGAGCAAACGTATATATCAGCTCCAGCCAGCTCTTTTCTAGTGTTTCTGGGCTTTCTTGTTTCAGCAGGCTGCAGCTATTTTGAGGTCCTCACTGACCAAATTAAAGCAGCCTCACGCAGCAAATTACACACTGAGAAACTGCTTTTAGTTCAGAGACGCGTGTGACAGACAGACACAGAGAGAGAGAGAGAGAGAGAGAGACCCACTTTATGAGGGGAGTTAAACAGGTTTGTTAAATGTCACACCGCAGCCGCTTTTACTGTCACCTCCTAATAAAGCGACTGTTGTATTTATAACAGTTTTTAAATACGATCTCACCTACATGGAACTTGCGTTACATCCTGAAGGTTTGTATAGGCGACGGAAAACAGTGCTTTTGTCGGATTATTGCTCACATTTTAGTGAATGTGTGACTTTTACAGCTACCGGCTCGTTTTGGTTGAAGTAAACAGAAGTCTCCTGTGTTTATAATGCACGAAAGATGTATGTCTGTTGTTCTTTTAAACGTAAGTGGTTCGTATGCACAGGAAACTATATCTATCTATCTATCTATCTATCTATCTATCTATCTATCGAGGTTTTAAGCTTCTGTAAAACCCTGCTCTTGGTCATTTAAATATGTTAAACATCTTCATTTAAGTATTAATTTAAGTGTACCCCCTGCCACCAGTGTCTTGTTTCGTTAAAAAAAAAACTGGCTTTCATTGCAGATCTTCAGGAAAACTGACTGTGGAAAAGAAAAGTGAGCTGGTATCAGCCGCAGTTGTTGAGGTTCACGTCGATGCATTGGGCGTCCAGCTGAGATGCGCGACGCTGACGGTCCTGCCCCGTCTGTCGAACCGGACCAATGATGATAATGAAGATGATGATGATGTTCGCACGGCGCGTGTAGCGCTAAATCACCACTACCGGACTCTTAGGAGACACTCCACTCTGATCCGCGCTCATTCAAACTTCAGATGGACTACCTTCACTCTGCACTGACCAGTAAAATGAATTGGATCACACTCCTGCTGGCCGGCTTGACTTTTTGGGGCAAAGTGTCCGTGCACAGCTGCTTAGATTATGATGACAGTTATGATTATTATGAAGAGGAGAAAACAGAAACGATAGACTACAAGGATCCCTGCAAAGCTGGTAAGATGGTTTTGTGCGATCTATCCTTGCTTTTGATCTGATAACACTTTTTGTGAGGTGATCAAATGAGAAAGCATAAACATCTAATTCTCGTTCCTGCATAGTGATAAACGGATGGAGGAGTGAGCTGTTGAGCTTGTTTTTCTCAAACTTTATTTATTTATGTATTTTTACGCGGAGACTCGCGCTGGTCACGCATCGAGTCCTCTGGTGCGCGAGCATCAGCGACGCCTCTTTTTATCCATTTTTTTTTATTTTTTGACGTAGAAATATCCCTCGCAAGCCTCGCACGACCCCTCCTCCCCCGCCGAGATGATCTGGCCCGCTTTAATTCGGTTTCTCCCGGGATGATCCCGTCCATTTTTTAAAAAATTTTGACGTAGAAATATCCCTCGCAAGCCTCGCACGACCCCTCCTCCCCCGCCGAAATGATCTGGCCCGCTTTAATTCGGTTTCTCCCGGGATGATCCCGCGGCTCGCGAGGCCACGTGCGCTCCGCTGTCATAAACCCGTGCCTTCGATTTACAATCTCTTATGTAATTATTATATCAATCTAACGAATGTGAAAGTGAGTTCACTCCCTCCATCTGAATCAGTGTTTAACTTGCTGACAGGCAAAAGTTATGACGAATGTTATTAGAATAATTAATTTTTATTATGTAAGAAAAAGGAACGAGTAATTACAAACAATCCTTGGCTTTTATATACGTTAACATTGTGCATAATTGTATTTGTATTTTACGTTTATTGTTACGTAATGATTATAGATTTAGTGGTATAGCCTAAACACCTATAAACATTTTTCATGTAATATGGAGGGTTAAACTGTAAAGATTACAGAAGCACTCAAGGGACAGTGTGTATATGTATGTATATAGTCAATATTAGTGGTGACGTGTATGTATTGTATCTTTATGTTGACACATCTTCATAAAGAAGGCCGGTAATATGATTTCTTATTCACTCTGTCCTCTCTTGGATGTGTAAGTAAACTCCACCTAAGGCAGAGCAGATGTTTAAATGCATCATCTGCAGTTACATTTGGTAAAATTGCTCTGTTCCTCCCTCTCTCGCATGCCAGCACACAGATTTACACACATAATCTCCCTCTCCACATTCTCTCTCTCGTTTTCCTTTGTGTATATATAATGTTTACTCAGGAACTATAAATCTGAGCATTTGTTTCTCCACTGCGATGTGTTGGCATTGTTTCCAGGCTTTCATGAGACAGATGTATGTACACACAGGCAATATGGATTACGGATGAGAATGAAAAAAGCCCGTTTGAGTGGTTTTGAGAGGGGATTGTAAGAGTGTTTGTATGCGTGCAGTGTGTTTGGATTAGTGTGTCTGTGTTTGGGTGTATGCGTGTAGGAGTATGACTGTTTTACAGTTGTAGGGAGGATCTCTGTTTTTCCAAACTGTGAAATATTCAGCCTAGAAATTTGACAGGCTCGTTGATAGCAGTACTACTGGGAGAGGGTGGACAACATCATCACATAACCTTTAAGCACATACATAAATAAATAGACAAAGAAAAACACTTTTAATCTTTATTGCACACACTTCTGTCAGATATCTATCACATATTCCCAGGCTATCGTAATTCATACTGTTAGTACTGGAACTTTAAAATGCTAGTAAACAGCCTGTTCCATGTATATGAACATGTACCCAACTCCCTTATAAATACCAGTGTACACCCAAGATGACTGAATGCCCTTCTCAGGATAACATTTCAGGTATGGTTCTCATCTGCCATCATGCTAAACTTCCATTAATGTTCAGTCTACTTTTGGCAGTGGGCCCCAAGAAAGACACTTCTCTAAAACATCATGATGGTAATATTAAAATGAACAGATGTAATTCATAAACCACAGCTTCATGTAGTTGATACAGTAATGACACGAATTGGTGGCGGTGGCGTTAAAGTGCTTGAAAGATCTTTGCATCACACCAGGTGAAATGCTGACCATCCAAAAACTGTCCAGGTCATTGAGCGTGTTCGATTTAGCTCTCTCTTATGCTAACGGTAGCCACTCTCTTAGCTGAAGGAGCATTTTACCGACGCGTTCGTTCGCAGAAATAGCTTGCATTAGCATATCTGCGCTGTGTTGGTGTTTGAGCAGAAATAGCCATGCTAATTAAAGGCAAGGTGTCATTGGGGGGGAGCTGCTGTGCCTTTCGGATGAATGGTCCCAAATTTAGTTTAATTGTTTACAGGCACACAGTATTAAACCTAGGCTTTGTTTGACATAACACACACACAAACACATTGGGTTTTCATGTTTTGTAGGAACTTTCCTTAGACATACTGTATACTTTAATATTCTGTATATACTGTATTATTCTACCCTCTAACTCTACCCCTTCTCCAAAACACAACCCTCACAGAAAACAGAAAAAAAACATAATTTGATATGATTTATAAGCTGTTTTTCCCCAACAGTTTTTTACATTTGGTCCCCACAACATAGGGACCACACATCACACACACATATACTTTTGCTTATATATCTGTTTCTCCTTTACATGTGTTGTTTTTGGTATAAGCTAATTGTGATGACTAAACACTAGACTTAACCATACCATTAAAATACATATTTGGCATTTATAATACACATTTTGGCATGTAAATAAATACATTATTCACTCACTTTATTAACTATATGGAAGGGTTTTGGTGTGGCAAGTTGGATTTGGTTAAGTTTTACCGGTGTTTATTGTACATTTGGGTTGCAAAACCTGAAATGCGTGCACATTTACTTCTGAATGTTCAAGGTGTACCACTTTCATGAGTTCCTATTAATGGTTTGTTTTGGTTGACATAACAGAAGGCTATTAGCTCCATTAATGAGGTAAATGCATTGTTTAGAACTTTTGTTCTTGTTTACAGAAACCGGGAGCTCTATCGGTTTCAATAGGTCACTAAAGGGCTAGTAACATTATACAGTCATTAGGCGATGTTATCTGTTTCTGTTATCTTAAGACATTGTAAACCTAATGACATTGTTGCCACAGAATAACCAATCTTTTCTGATTATGCAAATTTAGCCCACACCTCCTTGTTTAGGCAAGAGAAACATAAATAAACCCGAGGGAGTTTACTGGGGGTGTATGCAGACAGACTTAGCTTAAGGGACAAACACGCAACTCTCAGAGTAAGAGTCAACATCTTTACTGGTATGATTGGCAGCATTTACAATATTGCCATAGTGTTTACACAGTACTTTTAATAGCAAAATTAAAATACAGAAAATAAATGAGGTCAGGTAAAGAAAATAACATAGGAAGTAAAGTTAAGTTAAAACGGACAAGTAAAAATAGAATTAAACAAAACAGAATATGTTAGGGGTGAATTTATGGTATATACAAAATATAGTTGTAGTAATGGATCACCCATCAAAGTAACACCCACTAAAAGTAACACTATTACGCTCTTTTACCCCTTTGTATTGTTCATTCATAGTGTTTGCAATTCCTGTCAGATACTTTCTGCACTTCATTCCTCTTTCTTTCTTCATTGCCTACACATTCATTTTTTCCATTAGTTTTATAGAGGGCAGTGGTTGAGTTTGTGTAATTGTAGTTTATAGTCCTGTAGTTTATAGTAGTCTGTATCCAGTAAACAAGGGCAGCTTAATGGCAGAGAAGTACAATGGGGAGTAATTCATAAAAATGTAATGAACAAAGCAAATTATACTTTATTGTCTTTCATATTAGTGATGAACATCACCATTGCCAAGTCAATGCTTTACTCAAGATAAGTTAGTCTCTCTCTCATTGAGAAACTGCACCTCTCACAAAAATGCAAAGAATACACATCATAATTTTGTTCTGAATATAATAGGAGTTTTGGAGAAAAAAGGCTTTCTAGACTTTTTAACTGAGGTAAAAGTTGTTAATAGACAGATTTTCTTACATCTCTGACATTTGTGTCCAGCTTCATCAATACATACAGTATATTGATGTAGCCAAGTATGCTACATAGCAAATCTCAACTGCTTATATCATCGCAAAATGTAAACGATATTGTCGCCCAATCTGCTAAATGTGACTAAAATACATGAAGATATAACATCATTATATCTCAGATATTAACATCATTATTTTCTGTAAAGCTGCTTTGAAACAATGTGTATTATGAAATAAAGTTGACTTGACATGATCAAGTAACGATAATCGTACCATTTTTACAAATCACCTTAAATATATATTATGTTGGAACCCTCTTATAAAATTACGGATCACTTTAAAAACCCTGTTTTAATTACTCACCAATATGTATGTTATATTATGTGGTGCAGCTGGGTGTAAATTTCACATCTACATACGTGTCAGATTCATATCCATCTGTTTACATATTGCTTATGACCTTGTTTCATATGTGTGTATGTACGGTGGAAATGACTCTGTGTGGTTGATCATCTTTGCTGCTGCTGTTCTTGGGAAAACAGAATGTGAATATTTGGCCGTGTGCTTATCTCATGCCATTAAAGTGCACTAAACACATTTCCATCTCTTTGTACGCTGATTTCCCTCACTGTGTGTGTGTATGTGCGCGCGCGCGCGTGTGTGTGTGTGTGTGTGTGAACGAATGGGGGAGCCCACTTCATTCAGGCAGTTATCTCTTCCTGGTAGCCTGCATCCTGACACTCAGCTTGAGAAGAATCTCTCTCTCTCTCACTCACACTCACACACACACACACACCTTCATTCATGCCCCTTACAAAAGAGGGTTTTTGTCATAAAACTGTGCACGCGGCAAAACAGAAAGTGTGAGTGAGTGAAAAGAGAAAAGACTTTCACTTGCAGTTGTATTGTTCGACTGTCTGAAACGTAAAAGTGTTTATGTAGAGAGTTCTATTCAAATACACTGAATTTTATTTTTCATTCAGGTTTTACTTGAATTTAAAACACATGACATCAGCCTGTCCTCACATGTCTAGACACACTCACATTAAAATTCAAAGACCTCATCACACGGCTTTTGGCTCTTTGACTGCATTTACTTCAACTTTTCTTTGAAGTCAGCTTCGATCGGTAGTTGAGCTGTTGTATATGTGTGAGATGGAGATGGTCAGTTTAATAAAAAAGGATTTTCCAGGAGCACTCTGGTCTGAGAGCCAGCTTCCGAAAATTCCCAAATATTCCAGCGTCAGCACTCTGCTCCGCCATGGACTGTTTGTTTTGGAATAGGGAAACATGAGTCAGCGATCCACACGCTTCCTCCTAGATTGCGCTTTGCTAATTAAACAATTACGCCTTTACACATCCTGATGTGTGAAAAGGTACTTTGATGCTCCGACAATGGCACTGACTGAAGTCTTTCAGTCTGTCTCTCATACACATAGTGGCACATTTGCTGAGAGTGTGATGACAGTGATTGCTGGTCTCTCCCAGACCTGTTTTAACATCCGTTTTGGACGATTACAAGTAGTTAGTGATAAATACAGATGTATATTGACTCTGTATATTGAACATTTTGTGATCTAATTACTGCATATTTGGAGTGCATTTGTAGTGTAAAGTCTTTATCTCATTGAAATGATCATTGAAAAAAAAAAGATCAGACTCTGTGGTAGACAGTATGAACAACTAAGCTTGCAAATTGTCAATGATAGTCCCAAAATATCTACATTTGCTCAAAGCAAAGCAATAATATAATATGATATGGTCAATGTTTTTAGAAAAGGGATTAATTGATTTAATAAGCCTTTGTCATACTATAGGATGTTGACTTTTGTTCATTTTACACTTCACTGATTTTTTCTCTCTATTAAATACAAAGACTACATACGTACAGTTAACTATTTTAAGAAAAACACTTTTTGACACTTAAATAGCTTCACTATTTTCTTGTCCTCTGTCATTATATTTAGCGTTTTAACATAAACTGATACAAAAGCTTGTGCTTTCTGTTTTTTGTGCAATGATAAACTACATTTGAAGTAATTTATTCCCAAATCCTCTGACGCATCAGCGTCATTTTGTTGGGTGCACAATCAAGTACCTACCCTTGAGAAGCAGTGGGGGTGGTTGAGTAATCGCTTATGTAAAGTCAGTTATGTCCATCTAAAAAAATGAAAAAGACTACATGCAAAAACTTAATGGATCTTGCATCTTTAAATTCATCCCTTTTAAATTACCATTGCTGCAGCCATGCACATGCAGATGTGACGTTTTTGGCTGTTGCACTGCACACTGTTTTTGTATAAATATATATTTGGAACCAAGTATGTAGACTTTTTGTGCTTTTATGTCTTTTTTTTTTGCACCTTATAGACCTTATAGTAACACACTGATGTAGTGAGTGATTTAAGTCGTTTCAAAATTAGAGACTCTTCAGTCACAAGTGGTCACAAGAGACACATTTGAGGTACATGTTACTGCAAGGTGTAAACAGCAATGCGTCCACTTGTGACCACTTGTGATCTCATCACAGAATCACAGAGACAGATCTTAAAACCAGGTGTAAACGGGGCTCTTGATGCTCATTGTTCAGTCTGACTCTCTTGAGCAGTGGGATGCAAATGCATTTTCGCTTAAGTGTAATCTAAGGACCAATGAAAATCTTTTTAAAATATTCCTTTTTCAGTTGGCCAGGTGTCATGTATAGACACATAAATGTCATTGTTCAGGTTACTGCTCTGATTAATGCTTGTCTAAAAAAGACAAGACATCCGTTTTTAACATTGTAAATCGGATGCAGGTGACATCAAGCAGTTATTTGAATTGTTCGGATGCATATGTGTTTTGTGTGTGTGTGTCTGTCTGTCCCTGATTCTTTTTGTGATCAAGCTCGCAGGAATGCTTTTTGGGCTGTCACCCAAAATGCTTTGCGTCATGTCTCTCTGACATGTGGCGTAGATGTCTTTAGTTACGCGTGTCACTGATAAACAGAAAAACCACACTCATCCTTCAGCTCCCATGATACTCATTCATCAGACTCAGCTGCATGTTTCTGTGCGTTTAATGAGGAAGGGATTCTCTGTATTAAACTGACATCACAGTAATGAAGCATCAACATATGGTCAGACTTTCTAAACCCATAGTGTGTGTTGATCGGTGCCTCCCTACAGGATTCTCCACAGCATCTGCCGTCTCTGTACATAAAAACAGTTTGTCAGTCAAGCTGAAGGGATTGACGACAAGAGAAGATGATCAGTGGCCATACTTGATTCAAGTACAGTCTTCAGCTCTGTTCCAAAGCCTAATGAGCTGTTTTGCTATCATAGACAGTTGAGAGTAATAAAGCTTGACATTAGTGTGTTGTTAAGATAATATACACTTGTGTATATTTACACACACACACACACACACACACACGGTTATTCCTGTCATTATGGGGAGGAGTAATGGTTTTTCTACTGTACAAACTGTATTTTCTATCCCTAGCCCTAAACCTACCCCTCACACAAAACTACAGGCATTTTTAGATTTTCAAAAAACTTCATTCTGTATGATTTATAAGCTTGTTTCCTCATGGGGACCAAAAATGTCCCCACAAGGTCAAAATTTACTGGTATTACTATCCTTTTGGGGACATTTGGTTCCCAAAACGTAGGGAATACCAGGTACACACAGACACGCAGAGACACAAATATGTATGGGTGTGTATATTACCACATATATTATATAAAATAAAACATAAGTATATTTATAATCAACATTTCTCTTGCTTTATCCACCATTTTGGATTGATCATAATTATGCTGCCTACCTTTGTCACCTCTTATAATGGCTGAAAATGCTGTTTAGGTAGGCAAGTCACCGGGATTTAGAACAGAGCTTTTATCTGAGAAACTAGATTCTGAAGTGGTTAACTGAATGTATCACTTTTGATTCACCTTTTTTATTACTTTTGATGAGATTTGCAATGCAAAAAAATGCTTCAAAGAGTCTCTATGTACTTGCTGAGACAAGTTTACTCAAATTGAATGCACAGTTAGTTACAGTAGTGCTCTCCTCCAACTCTTAAAGGGGTCATATGATGCTATTTTAAAGATCATTATTTTGTGTATTTGGTGTAACAGAATATGTTGACATGCTTTAATGTTAAAAAAAATACTGTACATTATTGTAGGTCCTCTATGCCCCGCCTCTCTCAAACACGTCGTTTTCAACAAAGCCCCCTCCTTTGACAAATGTGGGGGCGTGTTAGAACAAGCCGTTTTAGGTAGGCGTGGTTGACTCTTAACTTTTATAAAGAATATCTCTTTGGATTTGAGACTTTAGTCTTTGCAACTTTACAGATCTTCTTTATGCACCAAGAGCTTGTAACACTCCAAAGAGAAAGGGAAACTTGAAATCGCATCATATGACCCCTTTAAATCATTGAAAGGAAACAGTGAAAATGACTTGGATGTTTCCAGGATAACCTGGAGAGTCTCATTTGGAACTGTAGTGTGACCTTCAGGATAATCTCCCGTTTTAATACACAATTTTATCTGCGGATATCACTGCACCCAGATTAAATCACACCTCCCGCCGCGCTACAGTAACCTTGGAGATTATCATTTCATATTTGCCAAAACCTTTTTATTCCTCTCCAGATGACACATTCTGCCGAGGTCTCTTTGTTCCCATCTGAGCAGATGTAAAGCTGTTACAGTTAACAATCCACATGTCACTGTGATGGTCACATGTTAGTCAAAACCCATCCGATTTCCCTCCTACAGTTCATAATTCTTAAGTACAGCCTCAGCTCTGTGTTTATCGATCATCACGGCTGAAGTTATTGACTGGTGCTAAGTTATGTGCAGTCAAAGACTCATTGATGTTAAGCGAATACATGATTGCTGAGGCATTACAGGGCTTCAGTTCCAGACTTCCCAAATCAATGTACAAATTCAACACAAAGCCTTTTCCTCTGTAGTCACATCTAAGCACTTTGTCTTTTTCATCTGGATACATATTTTGCACTGTCTTGTCTCATTGTCAAAGCTGTTATGAAAACTGCAGAGGCCTCATGTCAGCTTTTAAGTATAAAATTATTTAAATTATAATTTGCCCACTTTAATGTTGGTGGATGAATGAGGTTGCAATCTTATAATGTGGAAGAAACAATGTGAGACCACACAGTGATTTGCTATTAAAAGTCAACTTTGCAATTGCATCTTTAAAAATAAAATATGAATATGCTTTTCTTGAAATTTCCTGTATAATTATAACAACTGTATAATTTTTTTAGCTACTGTTGCAAATTTTCTTTGTAAGCATTTGATGAAATAAGATTACATTTAAATGTGACAAAATTTATGATAAATCATATTTTTTAAATATTATTTAAAATGTAAAAAATATTTAAAAATACATATTAAGTAATCTAACTATAGAAATTATACATTTAAATTCATAAAAAAATATATTTATTTATTTATTTTATAAGGTTCATTTTGTTTTATACTGTAGCAGAGAGTCCCACAGATAAGTAGAGTGGAGTTAGATCAGTGCTAATATTAGTTCTCTGAAGGGTGTGATCCACGGGAGGCTCCAGCTTTATATGAATGTGAAACGGATCACAGTCACAGATTAAAGCTGAATATTGTCTGAGGAGTTGATGGGGGAGGGATGGATGCTTGTACACACACGTGTGCATCCACTCACAAACAATGCATGAGAAACAATAGTGGTGGCCTAAAGGTACAGTCCACCATTACGTGTACATACGCATACACACACACACACGTGGGAAGAGTGTATTCCAATATGGAACAATCAAGATAGCTTAAACCATAATCCTCATTGTTTATTGTTTTTTATCAAGGTTGAGGAGTGAATTCCCTGCCAAAACTACTCACACACACAAATGGCGTAGTTCCCAGTATTATCTCCTTTTTCATGGCCATCTCTATGACCTCCTGGGCGACAGGCTAATGATGTATGATGTCATGACGGTAGCTTAACGTTAGGAATGTTGGGACATGCGCAATATGGACATAATGTGAACAGAGTTGGTAAGATCGCAACAGGAAGTATGTACATGTTCCCTGACATCCGCTTGTTAATTTTTAATCAGCGTCTGAGGGTGAAAGAGCGAAGGACAAGTTGCCAACCCAAGATGTTTCCTCTCATGTTAACTTGTCAATCGATTGCATATGCAGCAAACCTTAAATTAGAATCAGTCAATAGCTCAGGCCACGCTGGTCTGAGTCTCAGACGTGTCTGCCAGCACATAGAACATCAATCTATGGTGCTGCAAAAGAGCCTGTGTTTGTGTCCTCTAATAATATCCTTGTCTCTTTCTTTTTCCAGCTGTATTTTGGGGAGATATTGCCTTGGATGAAGAGGACTTGAAAATTTTTCAGATCGATGGAACAATAGAGCTTTCACAGCAGTCCCATGGGAGACAAGGACACATGTCGGGTAAGACACAGTGACCGTGATTTCACCAAGTACAACATGCTCCTGGATCAACATCCGTGTTGATCCTGGAACAACATTCCAATTACCCAATCAGAATTGAGGCATAACTTTTCAGGAAATATCTGTTTTAAGCTTACGATCAGGGTTAGGTGCTTCTAAACCCTTGTTAATCAGATGGGATAATCAGACACATGGGATATCACAGGGCTCCACACTGCAGTTGTCGACAATAGTTTAGAATTGGCAGATTTGTGAACTAATGACTGTTACGAACTGGTTCTTTTTAAGATTTGTTAAAAAGCCTCAAACTCATGATTTAGCAGTTTGAATCAGACTTAGTAAATCGTCTGTCTGAGACTTACATCTATATGCATTTTAAATATTCTCAACAGTTTTCTAAATATTATAGTTCATTGCTTCTGAACAATCATCTTTATTATGTAATTTGCCATTTAAAAAAGTAATAAGGCTGCTAAAGGTTTAATGTTATTTCTAGTCATTCAGTCTAGTATTTTTTGAATAGAGCCCGACATATTATTACCTGACAAATCTGTCACATAATCTGGATTTAAAAAATGAAAGGTCCTCAATTTAGTTTGAGGTTCTAATGCACATGTTTTTTCAGCTGTGTTCAGTAGCAGATGTTCGGTAGATGAGGTTAAAGCTGCAGTCAGCAGCTGCTGAGGGTTGAGGGTTGTTTCTGGTGCTGAACAACAACAATGACTCTTTCTACAGTAAGGTTCAAGGTTTGAGCTTCTGTTCGACTCAGTCCTTGAAACCACCCATGTGCTTTTTTCATCCTGATGTCACGTTTGGAATCAGACCTTCCTCCAGGCGTTAAATGCTCTGATCTAGCACTGGTCTCTGTGTAGTTTTGAGTGCAGGGTGACACACAGAAACACACACACACACACACACACACACACACATATGCTAGCCTCTGTGGATTGTGTATTTAAGCTAATGTCTCGATCAGTCTGAGAAGCTGAGTTGTCATAAGGTTGTCATAAGCAATGTTCTCTCTAAGCTGTGTGCGTGCAGAAGAAATTATATGCAGCACACAGGACAGACGCAAAAATGAGTTGGAAAAGCCATTTGAATTCTAGTAAATGCTAAATAATTGCAATGCTCGGGTAAACTGCTATAGAGTTGGTATCGCTATGGAACAGATGAATGCGGTTTACAGGTTTCATAGAAAGAGAATGATGAGCGCCAAATCAGTCGCTGTAGAAATCGAATACTTTAATATTTGCGGACGAAATAGCTCAACACGAGAGCCAACGCAAACGTAATGACAACGTAAAACATCATCATGTTTTAAAGAAGAGTGGCTTGATTAAGTGATGGAAATAGTGGATGATGAGCACAGAACGGTAACAAAACTCTGTGACATTTACAGTTACACACAGGTGTAGTACTGTGCAAACTCTACTACATAGGGATGTTTAGATAACTATATAAGAAATATTTGTTTTTTATATAATTATGGTAGGATATTTACAAAATATCTTCATGGAACCTGATCTTTATTAATATCCTAATGATTTTTGGCATAAAAGAAAAATCGATAATTTTGACCCATACAATGTTTTTTTGGCTATTGCTAAAAATATACCCAAGCGACTTAAGACTGGTTTTGTGGTCCAGGGTCACATATTACATTGTTATATTATAAGCCTAACAAATAATTGACCTCAAAATGGGAATTCATGAGCAATAATGCTTCATTTTTTTCATATTGTATTATATTATATTATTATAAAGAATTGAACTGATCTGCATGAGATTTTTAAATGATTTTTAATAGAGTTTCTTGGTAAGTAATACAGCACTGTAAAAAAAATTTCTCCGGTAACCTAAAATGTTCATAATTTAGTTACATCAAGAGTCAAATCAAATATAAATAGCACATAAAAGGTAAAAGTTACACACTTGAGGGAGCATTGGTTATAAGGATGGACATGATTGTGTTGTGGGCTGTGGGTGATTTAAACTTATTAAAGTCGAATTGAAGTTGAAGAATGTGTGGGGATATTGGGAGTGTATAGCTTCAGGTGATTAGACTTGATAAATGCTCCTGTCTCAACTCCACTGCACCATCAGCAAACAACCGTGAGTGTGTTTGCATAGCAAGGTCTTTGTCTTCTACTCCTTATGTAATGGGAAAAGTGCAGAAGCGTATGTGTGTGCAAATGTTTGTTTCTTTGTGAGATAGAATAAACATTGTTAACAAAGTCCTTCCTTGCTGTTATCTAAACTGACCGAAGTCAAAATGTGTGTGTGTGTGTGTGTGTGTGTCTTTCCCAGTGGCACATTGTTAAGGTAAACTCAGTGTCTAAAACAGGATACAATCACTGGAATGAGTGATGACTACTCACAGACTAACAGCCAACTAAGAGAAATTTACCTTGCTGGGTAGCAACGTTGTCAGCAACATCACCTTTATCATCGTCTGGGTCTGGCAGCAAAAGATGGAAGTGAGGCAAAAAAGACGATAAGGATTCAGCTTTGCGTTTCCGTTCTTACTGGGTACCTTGCTGGGTAGCAACGTTGTCAGCAACATCACCTTTATCATCGTCTGGGTCTGGCAGCAAAAGATGGAAGTGAGGCAAAAAAGACGATAAGGATTCAGCTTTGCGTTTCCGTTCTGACTGGGGTTGTTACAGGATGTGCCACCGGGGCAGAAGGGCAAACTGCATCAGGACCAGAAATAGCAGGAGAACTGATGCATGTTCAAACCAGTCAGGACAGGTCTTTCTTGGCTATTTCCAGATTCATCAGGATGCTGTCATGGAGACAACAGCACACGCTTGTATACCTGCTAGTGTTATGTTTGTGAGATAGAGCGTCTGTGCGCACATTAATCCCAAAGCTCAGACTTTTCCTGTGTCTTGGATTCAGAGAGTATTGTTTGTTCCTCACTTTCCTGTCCGCGAGAGGGGGTAAATGCAAAAGGAAGATAGCAGAGAAACTGAGATGCATGAATAGAGATGTTGAGCGAGAACCCTGGGAGTGAAAGACAAGAGTTGGTGAGATGTTGGTGAGTTATATGAAGGAGAAGAGACTGGTCAATGGGAGGATGAGGAGAGGTGAGGATAGATGGATGAAATAGGTGTGAGAATGGCATGGAAGTTTCTTGACTCACTGGCAGTGTTCTTGTAACATTATAACGGCACCAGTGCAGTTTTAAACTTGATTCAAGGAAAGTTTACTCAACACGTAACAAAAATACTCACACAGTGTTCTCACAAAATTATATCACTCTCACAACATTCTCAAAATAACTCCCTTGTATGTTTCTTTCTCTCAGGTGGTCTAGGAGAGCATAATCCCAGTAAGAAGAGAGGTTCATTATATCTGTTGCTTGACAGAATACGACGGTTAGGTTTTGGTAAGTTTAAAACAATGGATTGTTTCTCAACTCTTTTTAAATTTACCCCACAGCACTGTTAGTAAGCTTCGAGCACCTCTTTATCAACATTTACAAATAGCATTATTCACCCTATCTATTTTATCAGTTCATCTTGTTGATCTTATTGTGAACGATTCATCCATGCATAATGTTTCTATTTGATATATTATTGACATATCTCGATCTTTCGGTGAAACAACACTTTGCTTTTGTGACGAATGCAGGACTTCTCTAAAAACTTCAAACCCCATCCCTTTCTTAAATTCGAACTACAATACAAATTCAGTATAAATATATAGTTCAGTCATGAAACTCTAGATGGCGCAGTCTGACGGGGTGTTAACGTAACTGATGATATTCAGAGAGTTAAACGACTTGGCACAAGCTGATTGGTTCATGCTGCATATGCAGCCAATGAGCTTACTGCCTTGCATTTATATGGCTGGTTAGCATTCAATTGAGATTCCTGCAGCGCGGTTTCTCTGAAACCCTCCACCTTCCCCAGCTCCACCTGTATAGATCTGCTACGGGGTTATTTTATATGCTATTTGTGCAGCAGCAGTATGTCTTAAATACTCACAGCACCGCATCGGCATATGTATTGGCAGTAGCAAGTTCCTGTACTTGCTTGCAGCAGCAGCAATAATCTACAACTACAGCAATAACCAACAGCAGCAACGAAGCAGATCTGTTCCGCCAAGACCAAATACATTAACATTGTCATATCCATCACCATGCTAAAATGTTCCGAGAGTTGTCATGATTGAAATACAGTTTCTAACAGTTCTGAGAGCAATTATTTATAATATTTCTCCAAGAAAAGGTCTAGCAGCAAATTTATTTAAATGTAAGAAATGTAAAATGATTTGCAGCTTTTGTATGGCTGATATCAATTATCATGAAAGCTCAATAACTATGAAATGTCTCCCACAAGAAACACTATAATTTGTACAAATGTAAGATTTATTTTCTTTTTATTTAATGAATGCAGATTTATATTTAGTGTTCGTGTCCATGCGTTTTAATGCAGTTTGAGGAAGCTATATAACCTGTGTTTGCGAAAACTGAACAACAAAATATCTGAAAAAATCATGCCATTATTCACAATTGGTCATTTTAATCTGTTAACAGGCCTATTAGTGCAGCTTTATTGCACTGGAATCATATCAATAGTGCTGTCATGTGTTGGCAGGATGGATTTCATTGTGCATGTGTATGTTTAACCTTCAGAGAACAAACTCTCAAGAAAGACTACCTGATTTTGACAGTGAGACATGTTTCAGCAGTTAAATATATTTAATCCCAACTCTCATTACTTGGGGTGGTTTGGCATTCGATTTCATGTTCCTGTAAGATGTTTTCTACTGTTCTATCATCTCTCTCTATGGTGTAGAGTCGTGGCCAGTCAACAGCCGTAAAGATGTGTCGAGCTCCAAGGCTGGTGGGAGGAGTGTAAATAGCGACAGAGGTGTGAAGTCTCGAGTGCCTCGTGCTGCCACATCCCGAGCTGAGAAGATCTGGCCCGGAGGAGTCATCCCTTACGTCATAGGAGGCAACTTCACTGGTAAAGAGACCTGAGTGTGTGTGTGTGTTTAACATCAACCTATGAATGTGTGTGATTTACATATAATGGTTTCTGTGTGTTTTTTTCAGGAAGTCAGAGGGCCATGTTAAAACAAGCAATGAGACACTGGGAGAAACAGACGTGTGTGACCTTCATTGAGAAAACTGATGAGGAGAGCTACATCGTCTTCACCTACAGACCCTGCGGGTTCGTGTTCATTTTCTAAATGCATATTGTAGATCTTATTGTGAACAATTATTCTGGTCATGTTTCATTTTATAAAGAATGTTTCACCTTTTGCCAGACTCCCCCCAATCATTTAGTCCTCTTAAACCCTGTCCCTGCAAGTTTGTGTTCATCTGCCTCCACATTTGAGTGCAATACCCACATCTCAAAATCCAGTCTAAAAGCATGCATAGACCCAAGTCCCCAGCCTACATTTTCTCTTTTATGATAATCCATAATCTGTTACTCTCATCACAATACCCAGTTGCCACATTGGGTTCTTCTAGTGTTTTCAGTTTTGTTGATTGTAATGGAAGTGACACATTTTGTGAACTAGTTTTATGTCATCACTAATTTGTTC
This sequence comes from Sinocyclocheilus rhinocerous, assembly GCF_001515625.1. Classification (NCBI taxonomy): domain Eukaryota; kingdom Metazoa; phylum Chordata; class Actinopteri; order Cypriniformes; family Cyprinidae; genus Sinocyclocheilus; species Sinocyclocheilus rhinocerous. The sequence continues at coordinate 603,958 of NW_015638974.1, read as the reverse complement.
TTGTTCTCTGAAAACCATAATTTTTAAGTTCCTGGGACGAGACCAGCAAGTTTTAGAGATGGAGTACAAAGACCAAAACTGTTTTTTGGTTGGCCCAAAAAATTTTTTCTGCGCTGAAAATGTACGAAAACTATCAGTTCCACTTTGCTGGGATACAAAACGCTTGGTTTGGGGACAAAATCTAGTTTAGAGATTTGATTCTTTGGGCCCTATTTTAACGATCTAAGCACATGGTCTAAAGCGCACAGCACAGGTGCACTCAGGGCGTGTCCGACTCCACTTTTGCTAGTTTAACGACGGGAAAAGGGTCGGCGTGCCCGGGCACATGGTCTAAACGGGTTGTCCCTATTCTCTTAATGAGTAATGGATGTTTTTTGGGTGTAACGTGCAATAAACCAATCAGAGTCTCATCTCCCATCCCCTTTAAAAGCCAGTTGCGCTCGCGCCATGGCGGGTTCGCTATTTACATGGCGGAATGTAATTTTTCATTTTTAAAAATGTTTGTGTGCTGCTGCGCGTTCCTGTATGTGTGTAATAAGCAAAGTGTATGCGCGTTGTGCACCCGTCTATAGGCGCATATTACTAACGCACTCTTTAAATAACAAAGAAAAATACTTCAGATTTTAGAAAAAATGAGAACTGCGTCGGGCTGAAACTAGCAAAAACACTTGCGCCGCGCCTTGCGCCGCATTGCGCCGGGTGTATGATAGGGCCCTTTATTTCTGAGCTCCACTAGTAGGTTACTGGATGTAAAAAATGTTGACTGAAGCGCGGTGGTCATTAAGGAACTCACTCAGATACTCAGCTCTCATTGTTATGAGTGTATCCTATGTTTAAAACAAAGGTATGTGTGTTTGAGAGAGCGAGGGAGTGAGAGTCAGCTGAGATGACTACGGTCGGCCTGGCTTTCCTTCCTTCCCTGTTACCACGGTGAGCAAACCACCCATTGTTCTTGGGAATGGAATCCTAGCAGTGCGTTAACAAGGAAGAGAGAGAGAGGGAGAAGGGAAGACGGAAATCGCATAAGTCTAGATAAACATTGTTGCCGATTGTTCGTATCTGAAAACTTTGCTTTTAATTGATTATTTGATCACATAGAACGATGTTTATTATGACACAACACCTGATAAGAAGGTGTTTAACCACTAATAGGAGCGTTATCAGTCTATGAATGTTATGGAAACTGGAATGAAATGGAAACTGAGGATGTTAAATATCTGTGTTGGAATGATGCTTATGGAAGGTGAGGTGAAATAATGAGGCAAATCAGAGAAATAGGCAGAATGACCATTGACAGAAGGACAAGGCTAGATTAGTTTGGAGGGGCGAGAGGTAGCGAGAGCATTGCATAATATTATCCATCTCAGTGCGGTCATATCTGTTATAATCTGCAGACGTCATTTAGCTATAAACCTGCTGACAGACCAACACAAGCACTGAGCGTTAACCTTCTACATGACTGTATGTGCTTTTTAAGCATTTGGCACGTAGCTTGGGCCCATGTGTGCATGGATGTTGAGAAAGTGTTGACAGGCTTGATGTCTGACTCCTTTGCACAAATCTGCATTAAATATAAAGATATTTGATGGTTGCATATCCGTCACTAGTTAAAAATTTCAATTCATTTCAGTTCAACTGAATTTATTTGTATAGCACTTTTTGTTTCATAATATAAATGGTTCCAAAGCAGCATTATAATTTTTGTTTCGGTTAAACATTCTTCTGTCTTTTGTATTAGACTGGTGAATGTGTTTTATTTTCAGTCTGTTTCCTTTTATTTGTTTGAATCTCTCTCTCTCTCTCTCTCTCTCTCTCTCTGTGTGTCTACTCCACACTATCAATGGCTATGAAATGAGGGATTAAGGTGTTCTAATCCAAGTTATAAATAGTGAGCGAGTGGAATTGAGATTACTGCTTTGTTTGTGGGCGTGTTTGAGTGTCGGAGGCATGCTTAATGGTAGACTATTGAGATTCCGTCTCGATTCCTTGAACTCTGACTTCACAGCTTTGACCTGTCTTTGTCCCTGTTTCCACCTTGTATTAAGATTGTGTTCAGATTTCACCAAGGATCTCCTCTCCCTTTAGTGCTGACCACTTGTAATAGTAGAAATCACAAAAATGCATCTTAATAAGAATTAATTTCTGATTAGACAGCTCATTCCATACAGTATAAATGCCAACTTGCTACTGTTATTCAGAAAAGCAATTGAAAGAATCAAAATGAACAGCACATCAAATACAGTAACTGGTCGGCATATGAAAACAGTTGAGCAGAACACAAACGTTAGAGTCAGCAGGGTTGTGAGGCTGCTGGCAATATTTCTGTTAATAATAATCGGATTTGCAGGCTTATATAAACACCAGCAAGGGAAACAATTCACCTTAATGTGCCAAATATTCTCACCTGCTTAATGCAATGCACACACACACACACACACACACACACACAATACAGTGCAACTTGAATAGTGCTTTGTCGACACAATCATGTATCCATATATTGTTATTCTTTTGCTCCCAATATTGCATCAATACTTTAGACAAGTGGTTCTTAACTAGTGAGTCACACAACCTACAAATGGGTTGTAGGTCTGTTCTGAGGGTCACGGACAGGAGGGGAAAAATGAACAGTTTTGGTACAGTAGATGCCCAACTTAAAATCTGGGATCTGAAGCAAAACCACTGCTTTAGACTGTCTTTTGGCACTTATTTTGGGACCCACCTGTTTCTTTCTCTTACCTCTCTTGCGATTCATTGCATTGGCACACAGTCAGAGGTGAACAATGTGTGCTTATTTGTCGTTAAGGAAACAACACAGCAAGAATCTGAAAGCTAACCCCAACTCACCCTAATCACCATTAATCAGCTCTCATCATTTCACACTATCCCCTGTTCACCCCACACTAAACTACATTACCCCAAACGACTAAGCATTAGCCCAGCTCACCTCCCATCACCCCCTCATTACAATCATTGTAGTACTTTATGATGCTCTTGTGACATAACCAGAATCTGAGTTATTCAAGAGTGGGTTGAGCCAACAAGACGCTGACATTTAATTGAGATTTTTAGACTTTTAACTTTTAATTTTTTTGGTTCTCAAGGTGTTGCTCTTACGTCGGTCGTCGTGGCAACGGTCCCCAGGCAATATCCATTGGAAAGAACTGTGACAAGTTTGGCATTGTTGTTCACGAACTTGGACACGTAATTGGCTTTTGGCACGAGCACACACGACCTGACCGTGACGATCATGTGACCATCATTCGAGACAACATCCAACCAGGTACTGTATGACCCATCACTCAAGTCATTGTATCCTACCAGGTAACTGCTAGTTCAGTATGAGTGCATTCACACAGCTGTGGAATATGGATTCACTCTTGGTTCATAAACACATTTGAGCAATGATAACCACATTTTATAAGCAAATTTACTTTCCTAAATTTACATGACTCAACAAAAGACCAAAATGATAAAGTTAGAGATATTTTTATTATTTTCTCATCATTTTTCTCCGTCCATTAAAAATAAAATAAACCACACAACAATTTTTTTCTCAAAAGCAAGCACAAACGTTTCAAGACCAAAATGATAAAGTTAGAGATATTTTTATTATTTTCTCATAATTTTTCTCCGTCCATTAAAAATAAAATAAACCACACAACAATTTTTTTCTCAAAAGCAAGCACAAACGTTTTCTTTAAGATTTCGATTTGATGAATGAGTTTGAGCTTTGTACCAGTGTTTAACTAACAGTGTGTCAGTTGTGTCAAGAATTTTCTGTGATATTGAAATCACCACCTTTGCTATTTAATTTAGTCATGGTTACAGGCATTATTCATGGCTGTTACAAGAATAGAAAATATTTGACTTCAGTTATTTGTTCATACAGACAGAATTTGAGCTGCTGTTGTATGAACAGGAAAATTCGAGAGTCACACCTATCAATCAATTCTAAATACTTGCTTTGTGAATGTAGCCTATCGGTTTTAATATATATGTGTGCGCACTCAGGTCAGGAGTATAACTTCATTAAGATGGAACCAGGGGATGTCAACTCTCTTGGTGAGCCGTATGATTTTGACAGCATCATGCATTATGCCAGAAACACTTTCTCCAGGTAAGACATCTGTCACACACAAGAAATTTCACACCTGTTAATTTAATTCAGAATTTCTATACAAATACAAATGTTCTCCTCTTTGTCTTTCTCTTCCGTAGAGGAATGTTTTTGGACACGATTCTTCCCTCTCGTGATGAGAATGGTGTCAGGCCTGCTATCGGTCAGAGAACTAGACTCAGCAAAGGAGATATATCCCAAGCCAAGAAGCTATACAGATGCCCAGGTAGGCCTACAGTGTGTGAGTGTGTATGAGAGAGCGAGAGAGAGTGAAAATTTAAATGAAGAAAGACCAAGGGTGTTAACTGCAGGAAGATGACCTCAATTTATGTGGAGATAATTGTCTCTAGCTAATATGATGTGTTAGCTTGCATGAGATCATTTGTTTTTGTCAGTTTTATGATGCACTTCTTGCAGTGGCCCAATGGGTAGCACTGTCGCCTTACAGCAAGAACTTCCCTGGTTTAAGTCCCAGCTGAGCCAGGCGGCCTTCTTGTGTGTAGTTTGCATGGTCTTTCCATGATGTCGTGGGTTCCCCTCGATGCTCCGGTTTCTCCCACAATCCAAAGACATGTGGAGTAGGTGAAGTGGAGACACTAAATTGCAAACCTACATAGGACAAGTGGGTTGTGGATAGGTAGATGGATGTGCTTTTCTCTCAGGAAAGAAAAGAGGGCCACCCTGACATTTGAAGGACAAAGAGTATGATAAGACCCTCTCGCTCTACTGCCTACATGTGTGTGTGTCCATGTGAGTGGCACATGAGTGTGTTATTTTACTGCTGTATTGTTTTGAGTTCATGCACTACTAGTGAGGGTGTGTGTGTGTAAATGCTTGACGCATGGCCTACTTCACATTCGAAGACGAAGCTCTCTCTCTTCCACCATATTCACTGTCTGTGACAAAATGTGTGAACTGAATGGCCACTTTTATTTGACAATTTGTAGCAAGTAGTTTACCTAGCCATTCCAGACTCTTTTTGTAATGAAACACAACATGAAAAGTTAAATAGAATGACTGAACTGTTCCCTTCAAACTTTTCCGTTCAAAGTAGGTGGAGAGAAAATGATCCAAAAAACTGAAGTTTTTGTCTTTTTTTGGTTCTTGACTTACTTTCTTTGTATGGAAAAGAGCAGCTTGGACATTCTGCCTAACATCTGCTTTTTTTTTTTTTTTTGGTAAAAAAAAGAAAAATAAATTGACATGGGTGACATGGTAAATGATGTAAATAATAATAAAGTAAATAATAAAATTTTTATTGTAAGTTTTGGAAACTACTGTTGAAAGTTCCTGTCTCTGCTGTTACATACAGGTTATGAGTCAAAGTTTTGACTGAAATAGAGGTGACTGTCTCCACCCAAGCCAAAGATAACAGCTTATCTACCGTGTGACTGTGCACTGGATTGTTGTGTGACTTGTGACTATGTCTTTATATTTCCTTGAAATTGACACCCAAAAGCACCTCCGTACGCAATTCACTGTCCAATGAGCTGTGATGAAAAACAGAGGCTTCTCAGGCAAATGTTTGGCCAACCGCTACATTGCTAATTGGGAGGAACTTTTGGCAAATATTAGCAGATGATTTGGCTTTTCTTGAACAGAGAGTCTGCTCCCCTATCCTGTACTGTTTGGCTCCTGAGATCTCATTAGAACAGTCAATAGGTCTTTGTTACTTTATTGTGTGTGTGTATCTGTTTCCTGCACTGCTATTTAGCGGTGGCGCTCCGCCGCTGCTGAATATACCGTGCTACGATACAAGAATTTGTAATTGTGAACATCTTTCTATTGTGTTGTCTTCCCGGTTGCATGAAAAAACAAACATACAGCATGTCCAGTGTAGTCCGATTCATGAGTGAATGACTCTGTTGAGTTGGTTCTTTTAATGAATTGGTCAAAGTAAACAGTTTGAATCAGTCTAACGAATCATTCACTGAGTCTTTCAAAGAGGTTACTAAAGTAACATCTAATTAAAGTTACACATTCAAGTTTTTTTGTAATAAATGGAATTTTTAACATACGCTCATTAATCAGGTTATTGTGTTGGTCTCTTCCCAGCATGTGGCGAAACACTACAGGACTCAGTTGGTAATTTCTCGTCTCTGGAGTTTTGTAAAAATCGACGCGTTTCAGAAAGGCGGGGCATAGAGGAGAAACAATAATGTACAGTATGTGGAAAATAATGTGTTTTTTTAACCTTAAACCGCATAAACACATTTCATTACACCAAATACACAAAATAATGTTCTTTTTAGCAACATCATATGACCCCTTTAAGTGTGTAACTTTAGAGAGGTTCATTGCACTGAATTGTTCCACATTTATCTGCATCTGCAATTTTCAATCTATTTCTTCCTGTAATTGTCTTCATTACAAGGTTGCAGATAAAGAAACGCTGATCTAATGCGTGAAGTTTGACGTATATGACAGCTGCATGTGTGCTGCCCATTTCAGATAGTGTTAAACTTCACCACTATGGACCTCTACAAGAGCAGCCTGTGCTGGTATGACTACATTGAGGTTCGTGACGGATACTGGAGGAAAGCGCCATTGCTGGGTACATACATGCTGGTGGATTCACCAGGAATATAATGGAGTATATTAAGCAATATGTATAAACAATGCAATGCATGCTTAATGAGGCACTGTTATTTATTGTGTGTGTGTGTGTGTGTGTGTGTGCAGGTCGTTTCTGTGGTGATAAAATTCCAGAAGTGTTGGTCTCTACAGACAGCCGGATGTGGATTGAGTTCCGCAGTAGCAGCAATTGGGTTGGAAAGGGATTCGCAGCAGTCTATGAAGGTGTGTGTGTGTGTTATGGCTGTCACAATATCAGATTTACACTACACGGTTATCATGCCCAGAAGATAACAACAGATAAAATTATTGTGATGTCCAAACAAATTTTGAAAAAAACAAAACAATGAATCACACTCAGAATACAAGTGTAGGCAAGCAGAGAGAGAGTTTGTACCCATAACACCTGGTCTTTTTTACGGAATCAAAAAAATGGGTAGAAACCAGCATTAAGTAGTACAATATGGTTTTAACAAATAATAATTTTTAAAGAAATAGTATGAAAATGGTATTGAAAATGTCATAAAATATTTCTGACGACAAAGTAAAAGTCTAACTTTCTCTCTCTCTCTCTCTGGTAGCAATATGTGGAGGGGAGATCAGTAAGGACTCTGGACAGATTCAGTCTCCAAACTATCCAGATGACTACCGTCCATCTAAGGAATGTGTGTGGAGGATCACAGTGTCCGAGGGCTACAGTGTGGGCTTGAGCTTTCAGGTCTTTGAGGTGAGGTTGTTGTCTCCTCTCTTTTGGCTGTGTTCAATTTATGTATATCCAGTCAAGTTCTGTTTTCACTTTAGCCTTCCTCTCTTGTTCTTCTCCTTTTCCCTTGTCTTTTCATTCTGAGAAGGACAGCAAAAAAGAGGATAGTTGTTGCTATTTACATGTGTGCTGTTTAAAGTTAGACTTTATGATATACATTTACAAATAGACACACATCTTTGTCAAGTTGAATTTCCTATAAGACTGCAGGTGTGTGAGGCCAAAAGACAGACATGTTTGATTATTTACCTTAAAATGTCAGAAGTCAAACCGTAAGTATATATGCAGACCATTGTGTGTGTCAGTAGGTCAAAGGTGTCGAATTGTTCAGAGGGAATGAAAACACTCTCTGCCTTTGCATACACGCATTCACACTTTCTTTTGCACGCATACAGTCTATAAAGTGCAGGACGTGTACCAGAACTGAAAGCCTGGCATATAATATACACAGAGACGCCTGAGATCCTGTTTTTATTGGATTGTTTCCTAGGCATTGACACCTAAGGTGCCGTAGACATGCTAATGCCATTAACACATACTTTATTGTGCCTGTGTTTGTGCAGATCGAGAGGCATGACAGCTGTGCATATGACTATCTAGAAGTTAGAGATGGATTGTCTGAGAACAGCCCTCTGATCGGCCGATTCTGTGGCTATGATAAACCTGAAGATATCCGTTCCACCTCCAACACTCTCTGGATGAAATTCATCTCTGATGGGACGGTTAATAAAGCAGGCTTTGCTGCAAACTTCTTCAAAGGTTCACACACATAACTAAAACAGTGCTATCAGATGTTGATGAGTTGTCCATTCAACTGACGTTACTCTGTGTCTGTGTCATTAAAACAGAGGAAGACGAGTGTCTGAAGCCAGATAATGGGGGCTGTGAACAGAGATGTGTTAACACATTAGGAAGCTTCAAATGTGCCTGTGATCCTGGATACGAACTGGCCCCTGACAAGAAGAGCTGTGAAGGTAAGAGAGTGTGTTTGTGTGTGTGTGTGTGTGTGTGTGTGTGTGATCGTACTGCACACAGGTGCTTCCGTCTGCCTGACTCAAACATGTTCAGCGGATGCTCAAGCCAAACTGAATAGTTCAGGAAAACATCCGCAGTCAACAGGAAAACAACAAGAACAAACAGCACTTAGGCCACACTCACTCTGTTTAGAAACCACATGATTTCTGTCATTAATAAAGTACAATGTGTTGTGGTTATGCTAAAATAACACAAAAACCATCAAAGACCTGTGCTATAGTTTCCATTGAATTGAATGCTTATTAGTCAGTATACTGCCAGAGCACTGAAGACAGAACCTTTCACTGTTATGTTTTTAAAGCTTTGTTCTCACAAGGGTTATTATAGTTAACTAAAATGAAAACCATAAAAAACATTTTTAATTAATCATTGCCTGATAGTTTTAATTGAAATAAAATAAAATATAAAAAAAACTTATTTCAGCTAGCTGCCATTCATTTAGTTTACCTCGATGTACTAAAACAACTCAAACTAAAACTGAATAAAAAATTATTAAAGTGCCCCTATTATGCCATTTTTAAGGTTCCTGATATTGTTTTGGGAGTCTCCTGCAATAAGTTTACATGCATGCAAGCTCAAAAAACACTTTCGTTTTCTCCGAATATGCATTTAATATCACATCATTTTCCAGCAATTCTCAAGTGATTCGTTCGAAGCATTTCTAAGATTCAGTCTCTCTAAACCCCTCCTTTCGGTGAGCCTACTCTGCTCTGATTGGTCAGATGGCCCAGTCTGTTGTGATTGGTCTACCATATACAGCGCATGTTGGAAACGATACGCCCATTGTCACAGTTCTGTATTTTGAAAGCTCGATAGAAAATATGAACATCTATTATTTATCATACTCTCAGGTTGTGATTCAGTGGAGCCAGCTGGTCCAAATAAACAAAATGACAAAAACACACAAATTTACTAAAGTGTTAACTAAAATTAAAATGAAAACAGAAAATAACAATAAAAGCGAATTCAAAATTTGAATAAAAACTATAATAGCATGATTAGTGATACTAAAATAACGTTGGTGCTCACTCTTTTTCTCTTTCAGCTGCTTGTGGTGGCTTGCTGACCAAGCTGAACGGCACAATTACTACCCCAGGTTGGCCTAAGGAATACCCTCCCAATAAGAACTGTGTGTGGCAAGTGGTGGCTCCCACTCAGTACCGCATATCCATGCAGTTTGAAACCTTTGAACTAGAGGGAAATGAGGTGAGACCCTCTAAATGTGTGTGTGCGTGGATGTGCCAGTGTAGGAGAGTGTGTTATCGTAGGTAGATAGACAAACACACAGACAGAAGGATGGATGTTTATCAGTGTATTATTTGTATATTTCATCTGCACAGGTTTGCAAGTATGACTATGTTGAGGTGCGGAGCGGCTTGTCATCTGACTCGAAGCTTCATGGGAAATACTGCGGTACGGAAGTCCCTGAGGTCATCACCTCCCAGTACAACAACATGCGAATTGAGTTCAAATCCGACAACACAGTCTCCAAGAAAGGCTTCAAAGCTCATTTCTTCTCCGGTAAGACCACCGTGCCAGCGCTTTTCATTTGAAATGGAGATTTGGAAGTCTTTAGCTATGTTTTGACACCTCCACCCAAGCTCGCTTGTGTATATGAATTTCATAATGTAAATTTCAAAAGCTTTCCAAACATTTTCTGAGGTAAAAGGCCCCCCTCTCTCTCTCAAACACTGTTCTGTGCAAGAACTCCCTGCGCATCCATGCAGCCTAGCATGGATGAGAGCAGGGAGAGCAGCGATAACCCCCCCCAGGGAAAACAGAACAGAACCAACATAAATGTATTGCAGATATCGTTAAAGTTCAATAATTTTATGTACACATTTCGAATTAGTCTGATTCAAAGGATAATCAGAAGGCTACATCCTGACTGACAGAGGAGGAGCTGGGGATGGAGGAGGGTAATTAGCTATTGAGCAATGCGAAAACTGCTGATAATACTGAGGGACCTTATATATATGAATGCTTAGATAGGTGTCGTATTCCTATAGGTAGATGGGGATCAGCTGACTAACGTGACCTGCCAGAACTAACGCTACGCTTGATTTATGATTGTAATCTGTTTGGATGCATGATTGTCACTTGTAAATGTGAAATGTAGATGTTTTGGAGTAAATAACATCTGGAAGTGTTTGTAAACACTTTATTTTAATGTGCGCTAAAATGAAAAGTGCACTGAAACTTTAAATGTGTGTGAGTCAGGGCATTCTCTTCCACAGACAGGCCCGCTCACTGTAAAGAGCGCTTCTTTATATTTCTTTGATTGGCCAGCAGGTCATGTCAAGGCGTGTTTCAGCTACAGCCTTCTCTCCCTTGATTGATCTTTTTGGAATGGATTTGCCCTCACATCTGAGGTGCCTTTAAGAATCCATTCATCTTCTCGGAAACTGGGCTCTGTCTCTATGGCAACAAATGTCCCAAACTTTTGGGTCAGCAGCATTTGTTGAACTTTTTGCATGATAATAAGATTTTACTCTACTCTTAACATGATTCAGTGGTGTTTCAGTGGTGTACTTGAAATAGAAATGTCTTTAACTAGAGTGTTAATAAAGAAAAAGTTACTTGAATCATGTTGTAGTTACATTTTCAAGTTGACTAGTTAAAAATCGAGAATTGGTCAAACGTTCTGAAAAAAAATCGAGATTTAATTTTTTTGCCATATCGCCCAGCCCTAATGTCAGTCAATCATAACAGTAAACCCCAATGCATAAGACCAAAACATTTTTTTGATTGGCTAGTTTTCATGTTAAAAAAAATCACACAACTTATTGTGCTTATTATTTTAAGTTGAAGCACAGGCAGGATCTGCTATTTTATGATTCATCTGTTTGTATTTAGATCTTCTGGGTATATTTGTACTGTATAAATGGAATGCACGAATGAACATTTAGCGCATACGCATGGTGAGCGAGTCCCGCTGTATCTGGGTGGGAGAGAGAATAAGCTCACCTCTCAATGAGTTATAATAGCGTCACACTCATTGTCTGGAAGTCCCTGAGGTTGGATTTTTGCTGGCCCAGTGCCGGCAGGTCCCCAGAGCTCTCCCACACACTCCTAATCTGTATGAGTGTGTACTAAGCCGAATGAGCGCGCTGAACTGGAAACAGTGAAAGAGCTGATTCATTTCTTGTATACGCACAGTAAAGAAAGCAAGATTTTGATATGCTGGCTGGACCTTTAAAATGATTTTAAGTGGCACAATTATTCCACTGTGGCATTTTATGATCAAGCATTTGAACAGAAAGGGCACGTCATGCGCACAGTAACAGAAGGAAATCATTCAAGACATAATATGTGGTTTGAAAACAGCATTAATTATGAAAAACGTGTGGTAACCCACAAAGTCTTGGGTCTCTTTAGTTCTCTCTCCATCTGTCATTCGTTGGGTTTGTATGATGAATATGCTGGTGGTTTTGAGCAGTGGTTGAAGTGTGATAATTAGCGAAACCTGAGACATGGAAATAACAGCTTCCAAAAGGCTTCTGACCCATGGGACACTGGGGGTGTAGAGATAAGCAAAAAAAAAAAACAACAACATAAGGAATCATTGGCTGTTTCTGAACATGCAACCATTAAGTGACATTTAGTTTACACGTATTAGACACACAGACTAAATATGATAGCACGTTTTCTTAATCACTTAACTCTTCCCCAACAACATACAGTATAATTCTCTCCTTCCTTTCCTGTTTTTAAAGGGAAAAGGGGGTCTGTTGTTGTGCCCATTAATATCTCAGTTTATTTGCAAGAGTGTCGTTTTTGTGCCCAATTAACTACAGGAATTATGCGAATCAGATTATGGTCTATAATATATGCATACATCTTTAATATATGCATCTATAATGAGCCTAATTTACATAAAATGAAGGTATTTGTGCTAGAAGAAATGACAGTGGCTTAAAGGGGTCATATGATGCTGCTAAAAAGAACAGTATTTTGGACTTTAGTCTTTGCAAATTTACAGATCTTCTTTATGCACCAAGAGCTTGTAACACTCCAAAGAGAAAGGAAAACTTGAAATCGCATCATATGACTCCTTTAATTTAAATTTGGTGTTGCTCTGTTTCAGTTTATTTAGCATGTGGTTAAATGGATTGTGGCTGGTTTTTGTGGTGAAATATCACAGAGAAAAGTGACAATCCTTTTAAATGAATTTACCTATGAATCTTTTGTCTTTTCTCACTGTTCTTTTCAAGATTTTCCTCCATCTCTTTTGGCTAATTGTCATTTAACCTCAGTCACTTACTGTAACTGCACTTTACAGAAAAAAAACAAAACAAAATCAGACTCCAGGTGTCAGAATTTATCAATACACTGAAGGGCAAAGTGTTAAATTTCTCTTGGAAATCATCTCTTATGCAAGTTTCAGAATGTCTCAGTCAAAGGAAATATAAAAATAAGGGTCTTCTTAAATTTAAAATCAGAAGGGTCTTCTGCTCCTAATAAACTATTTTTCGCTTTCTTCTCTTTTTGTTACAGATAAAGATGAGTGTTCAAAGGATAACGGTGGATGCCAGCATGAGTGTATCAACACTGTTGGCAGCTATGTGTGCCAGTGCCGCAACGGCTTTATTCTGCATGAGAACAAACACGACTGCAAGGAAGGTATGTACAGGCAATCGCAAAAAGAATAATAGTGGCCAGAAGAGGATAAGTGAGAGTAGTCATCTGGTGGTTGCGCATCTGGCGTGTGTAAGCATGTTGATTTATACTACATTCTGCTGAGGACGAGCAAAAACCCACAAACAAAAAAAAAACCTGCAACTTTCTTCTCGGCATTTAAAATGCAGGGTAATGTCATTTTTGTGCTGGTCTTCTGCCAGGTTTTTCTATTTTTGTTTCTATTTTGACTCAAATCTCAGTTACAATTAAGATTTGACGATCTGAAGTTTTTCAGATTTGCCAAGGAGGACTCTGATAACCATTTTTAATCTGACCTTAACATTTCAACGTGGATTGCTTTGTGAACCTGTCACAATATAATGCAGGCTTTGAAGAAATTTATGAAGAATGGGGCAGTTATTGTTTAAATAAAACTACACTGGAGCCGATAACTAACCTACAGCGCACAACAAAGAATAGTTGAGTTCTTAAATGCACAGAAGCAAAAAACAAACCTGTTTATAGAGTCAGAGTGAGGTCAGATAGAATTATTACTGACAACATTACTTAAAACATTTTACCTAAAATTTGTATGATAAAACAGTGTCTTTGTGTGATTGATACTTGTAGCTGCATTGGAAATACAATGAATGAGGTGACTGAACTTAAAGCGTTAAAATAAACTGTAAAATAGTCCTCCAGATCTCCGCTTGTTGAAGCGTTTAGATGGCCTGTTACAGTCAAACAGTGTCTCCCACTAAATATCGCCTTTCATACAAGCACTCCAGTGCAGCTCTGCCCTGCAGGCCTTTTAACATTTTTGTGAGCTTTGGAAAGTTTAAAGCAGTGTGTGTCTTTCTCTTTGAAAAGAAAAACAGCTAGACCTGAGAAGAGGAGGATAGAGATATTACCCTTTAAGCTCCAGAGTCAGGGTCAAGAAGTTAAACCAGCAGCATCCTGGAATACACACACACACACACTCACACTCTCACTCACTCACTCAGTCTTTACTGTCTCTTCAAGGCTAGCTCGCGGACTTTGATTTTAAACATCTGGAGTTTCACAAAGCTTCATATTCTTAATCCTGCTTCTGTTTTCATTTTCCTTTGTGCATGTACATGTGTGAGCGTAAGATGTGTATCTCTTAAAAGTCTCTCAGTAGCAACACTAGACCAGCTTTACTAGTTGCTTATACAAGTATTACTAGTGTATTTACACAAGAATATCAGTTTAACAAAGTCAAGAGCTGTCTGAGATATTGTGCCTTTAATGGTGATACTAATATGGTATTAATGGTGATATAAACACACAAATAACTCCTTTCAAGTCACCTTATCTATTCAAATTCAAATTCAAACACACACAAACCAACAGCATTAAAAGCAGCCACATCAGTGTTTGAGAAGCATGTGTACATGTGTCTGTATGTGTGAGTGTGAACACCAGAGGCAGAACACTGGAGGGAGCTAGAGCAGGCAGCAACACAAAAATAATATCAGTCACAGCCTAATAATGCAATAGTGTGTTCAGTATTCGAATTTTTCAGCACATATATTGTACTAATTTTGACATTTAGGCGCTTTAGAAAATGTTTTTTAATAGGCCTACACTACCAGTCAAAAGGTTTTGATCAGTAAGATTTTTAATGTTTTTTAAAGAAGTCTCTTCTGCTCACCAAGCCTGCATTTATTTGATTCAAAATACAGCAAAAACAGTAATATTGTGAAATATTTTTTATTATTTAAGATAACTGATTTCTATTTGAATATATTTAAACATATAATTTATTTCTGTGATCAAAGCTGAATTTTCAGCATCATTACTCCAGCCTTCAGTGTCACATGATCTTCAGAAATCAGTCTA
>NW_015638974.1:585576-587719 GCF_001515625.1 Sinocyclocheilus rhinocerous | reverse complement strand
GGAAGGGGAAATGTCAAAGCCATCAATCAAGGGTCATAAATCATATTTGACATAAGGTACATCATATTGCTACTGACCGTTGTTTTGTTTTGATCTCTCCGCTGCGTTTCCGCTTGCATCACTTCTGAATGGCGCATGCGCAAAGCCGACCTCATACATCATCCGCCCGGAACTGCTTCCAATTACAACAGTGAGCGCAAGCTAGATTCAAGTGATTATTACGTTTTGAATATGGATATTTTTCTTACAAAAACGCATCGATTCGCTACAGGAGGCCTTTGTTCACCCCCCGGAGCCGTGTGAGACATTTTTTTTTTTTTAATGGATGGGCGCTTTTTATTTCACCTCTTTTGGACTGAAGCACTGCAACACCCGCTGACTGCAATGATAGAGCTTGGAATAGCCAGGACAATTTTTAATAACTCCGACTGGATTCATCTGAAAGAAGAAAGTCATATACACCTAGGATGCCTCGGGGCTTAGTAAAAAACAGCCTAATTTTCATTTTTGGGTGAACTAACCCTTTAAGAGCAAAATCAAATAAACACCCATATGTAATCAATATACAAATATTACTCAAGTCTATACGGTATATGTCGGCTTGACTCAGTTTAACCCCGGCCTGCAGCTTATTTACAGAAGTGGTCTTGTTCATTGTACAAAGCTCATGACAGTGGTCAATATTGCTAGATGAAGAGAACATTCATTTGATGGATGAAATTCCAGTGAGCTTTAAGCCAAGTCATCGAATTATTATATATTGCTGTGTGTTTTTCTATCAATAATAAATGTCCTTTTCCTGCAGTAGCCTATTTGCTGAAAGGAATATTTTCTATATAAGAAGGCCTGACCTCTGCCATGAGTTATGGATAAATAAGATATTCAGGTGTGTGTGTGTGTGTGTGTGTAGTGTGATAGTGGTAATACTGTACATGATGCAGTGGGGTCCAGAACTCTGATACCACATTGAAAATCTGTTTATATATATATATATATATATATAAACTGAATATATATATATATAAACAGATTTTCAATGTGGTATCAGAGTGTTTATATATATATATATATATATATATAAACAGATTTTCAATGTGGTATCAGAGTGGTATCAGAGTTCTGGTTTGTTTGTGTTCTAGAAGTTTACCCAACTATGACGACTTCCACTTCTGAGAACCCTGAAAATATAAAAAGGGTCCATCAGTGCTGCTAAAGAATTGTGTCAAGTACTGAATAAGAAACTTTCAGCTCAACACATTGTACTACATTTAAATTCACAGAATTACAAAGATTTCCCCCCAAAATCAGATTGAAAAAAGTTTTGCTGGATGTACTCATGGGCCATTGTTATCTAAACGGTATCACTCACATGTTATTATTGTGCTGCATCATTGTTTCTAATGATCTTTACCCTCTTCACCCCTTACTTGTTTATCAGCCGAGTGTGAGCACAAGATCCACAGCACGAGTGGAACCATCAGCAGTCCGAACTGGCCTGACAAATACCCCAGCAGGAAGGAGTGCACGTGGGAGATCAGCGCCACCCCGGGCCACCGGGTCAAGATTGTGAGTCTTTATATAATTCTCTGCTATATGTTTGCATGTGTTAAAAAGGGGTCATATGATGCTATTTTAAAGATCATTATTTTGTGTATTTGGTGTAACAGAATATGTTGACATGCTTTAATGTTCAAAAAACACATTATTTTTAAAATACTGTACATTATTGTAGGTCCTCTCTCAAACGCTTCGTTTTCTACAAAGCCCCCTCCTTTGACAAGCGCAGCCTGCTCTGATTGGCCAGCTGACCCAGTGCATTGTGACTGGACGAACACCGCAAGCACTCGTCGGAAATGTAACGCCCCTTACCATAATCGCGAGCTTCATCTTTCAAAATAAATGTAAAGACAGTAAATAATGTCATTAGTTTTACCATCAGTTCAAGCCCGAAAGGACAACAGAGTCGCGTGACAGACACAGTGATGAAGCTGGTATGTGTTTGCAGTACACAAGCCACGGTTAAGACAGCTGAAATCTGTCTTTCGCACTGACATGGCTGCATCAACACTACTGCTGTTCCTGAAACCACGCCTTCTTTCTTTGCGTGCACATTTGGGCCGCATTATGCAAATATTTCCACATA
>NW_015638974.1:575532-584578 GCF_001515625.1 Sinocyclocheilus rhinocerous | reverse complement strand
ACCCTTTTTTTTTTTTTTTTTTTAAATAGGGTTTGTGCACAGCCCGCCTTGTACTCTTCTAGGTTCAAAAAGCTGTCGTCCATAAAATGCGTTGCACTAATTCGAACATCTGGGTTGTGCTGTTCTGTTGTAAATAAATCTTAACCAATGATTCCTAATTGCATCTACTTCCGGAAGGCCAAATAAAGTGCTTTTGCTTTCGCACTGAAACACAGTCAGTCTCCCTGACATGGTTTTATCAACACTACTGCTGTTCCTGAAACCACGTCTTCTTTCTTTGCGTGCACATTTGGGCGGCATTATGCTAATATTTCCACATAGTGACCTAGATATGTGGGGGCGTGTTAGAACGAGCCGTTTTAGGTAGGTGTGGCTGACTCTTAACTTTTATAAAGAATATCTCTTTGGATTTGAGACTTTAGTCTTTGCAACTTTACAGATCTTCTTTATGCACCAAGAGCTTGTAACACTCCAAAGAGAAAGGAAAAATTGAAATCGCATCATATGACCCCTTTAAACAACCTTTGCATTAACACATACATCTCACAAAACAAGCACACAAGACCTCTACGGTCACTGACCCGAGTAGAGACACAAACACACATGTAATCCTATTGTGTTCCTCTCACGTTCAAAGGCAAATAATCTTGCATCACACATAAACATGAACACACGTATAATCTCCTCTCAAACAAACAAACATGTGCAAACATATGCATCAAAACCTCCCTCCCCTGTATTACATAGACATATACAGTACATGTTCTCACAAACACGCACAAGATACAAGTAAGCCAGGACATCTAATAAATCACATTAATAAGGCTTGAGCAGTTGTGTCCTTCAGCTCATTTTTCAATTCACAGTTAGGATTTTAACATATTAACAAACATGTTAGCAGTCAGCTATGGCAGGGTTTAGAGGGTGACCTCAGTATCTCCCACTGTGCTCTGGATCGGACTTCTGAGTCGTCTTCTTAGATCTAAAGTAATTCTAAATGGCCCTCATTTCTAAGAAAGCAAGTCACAAAAAGGAGAATTTTATTGTTTGTTTGGATGAGGTAGTTTTGGGGATTGATTGTTTTAGGGTCCATTAGAATTAATATATCATTTTGGCATTAACGTTTGAAGTTCTCATTATACATTTGTAGAGTAACTTTATCACCACGCTCATGCTTTTATTGCTTTCTCTCTGTGTAGCCGCAACAGCTGGCTTTTTATCCAATAAGGATCATGTTGTAAGCACTAAAGGCACAACTTTAAAACATGTAATTCAAACTCATGCAGTGGTTCAGGGATTTCAGATTTGCGGATGCTCCGACACAACCCAGTTTAAAGTTTTGTCAAGGCAAGCCAGTTCACTCAGCGGCCATCTTGACAACACGATTTCTGTTTAGCCACACAAGGAACCTATTCCCACAGAAAGCTCTACAGATGTTTGCAGATTTCATTCACACATCCTGACCCTTGCATGTTTGTTTATTAAATATTTTGCTGAATTTGATCAGTGCTTCAAAGTCTCGTATAATCATGATTTAAAATACAAAACAGAAACAGCTGTGCCGCTTAATATTTTTATGGAAACAGTGACGCTTATGTTTGTCTGTTGAGATTTTAATTCCTGCAGCCACCACATTGAAAATACAGTATAGCAGATATGCTCCTTAAATATGTCGGATGTGTCCAGCTTTTAGCTGAGGAGGTCAAAGAAGAGAGACCTTTTATTACTGTTGAATTGATGTGTCAGTGACTGCTGCAAAATTATTTTCTCTTACTAATTTTTCCTCTGTTGTGTCTTTCTGTATCTAGTCTTTTAATGAGTTTGAGATTGAGCAGCACCAGGAATGCGCATATGATCACCTGGAGGCCTTTGACGGTGACTCGGACAAGACGCCCATCCTGAGCCGCCTGTGTGGCAGTAAGATTCCAGAACCGCTCATTTCCACGGGCAACAGGATGTACCTGCGCTTCATCTCCGATGCCTCAGTGCAGCGGAAAGGCTTTCAGGCCACTCATTCCAATGGTAACTACCCTGTCTTTTCTGCATTATTACCCTGTTCTGCTTATTTGCATGTATAGCACTTGGGTCAAATGTGATTCAAGTGCTCATAGAAGCAATCCTTATGTCATGCTCACAGTTTAACAGAGCCCTCTAATGGATCATTACTGCATTACATGTTGACTGGAGCCCCTGAAGTGTTACTTTTTCACATTTGACTTGTTGCTAAGCTCCACCCACCCTGCTTACTGTTGCTTATTACAGTCAACTGAAAAAAGAAAAGAAGACTTTTTCTAATGGGGTAAAGGGTCATCAGATTTGAGTAAATCAGTGTCTATGTGTGTGTGTTTGTGTGTAGAATGTGGCGGTAGGCTGAAAGCAGAAGCACGGCAGAAGAACCTGTATTCTCATGCTCAGTTTGGGGATAATAACTATCCAAGCCACGCCGACTGCGAGTGGCTCATAACGGCAGAGTCGGGTTACAGCATTGAGCTCACCTTCACCACCTTTGAGTTAGAGGAGGAGGCCGACTGCGGGTACGACTACATCAAACTTTACGATGGCTACGACACCGGAGCGCACAAACTCGGACGCTTTTGTGGATCTGGGGTACGAGCAGTTTGTGTTACTAATGAGTCGGGGATTTTCTTATATCTTACGACTGACCTCTTTCTCTCTCTGTTTAGCCTCGTGAGGAGCTTTACTCTGCTGGTGATGCCGTGTTGATCCATTTCCACTCTGATGACACAATCAGTAAGAAAGGCTTCCATATCCACTACACTAGCACGAAGTTTCAGGAGGCGCTACACACACGCAAGTAACATCTCCCTGAGACAGACTCCAGAGAGACTGAGCACAGGGATGAAATGTTACAACAAGGAGAAACAGACTCCTGCCGTGGTGTGTTTCCTGCATTGGATTTGCCTCTCTATGTTCAGCCACTAAGGAAGTGCTGTCATTTTGAACCTAAACACCAATCAGCTGCTCTTATGTGTGGGATAGCTCCGCCCACTGGAGTGGTGTCCTGCGCTCTCTGACTGGACCGGTGAAGTAAATCAACCCCTGGAAAAAACACACTCAGACATAACAACTTTTTGTTGGCTCTCCGTTATTCAGATAAGCCAGTTATATATTGAGTTGCACACTGAAATTAAGAGACAATGACAATAAGACAAGAAGGAACTGCTATTGAACTTGTGTGTGTGTGTGTGGCTGTGTGCATGTCGTTCTGGACAGCATGAGCAGTTTGGCTGCTGATGGCACACCACACAGTACCTCAACTAAAATGTGTGTGTGTGTGCGTGTGTGTGGATGTGTGTGTTTGAGAGAGAGAGGCCTTCAAGTACCAGCCTGAACTCATTCAAATGTTTTTAAAATGATGTGGTTGTAATTTTACAGTTATTCTGTTAGCTTTATGTCAAAACTTATTTTTCCCGTTCCAGTGAAAGTGCAAAAGTAAATATGTAGCCCTATTTAACAATAAGCTTCCTTACATATATGTAGCCCATTGTTTATGTTTGCAGTGACGAACATAATTCTACGCCAAGCTGTTTTAAGGCAGTGGGTCTTATTCACAAAGCATGCGTACACATGAATTAGTGTGTGAAATCTGCGTACAAATTATGATTCCCAAAAACTTTCATACTAAAACGTATTTTAAATTTACGGAAAAAGTAGGAACAAGTAAAACCACACTTCTGTGGGTGGCCTTATAATCGTGTTAGGATGAATAGATGTTTAATCTTAAATATATTTCATCATATATAGTGAAAAGCAGCATTATAGCTCAAGCTGCGATGTTTCTCTGTATAACAGTGCAAATATGTGTATGTACAGCATCTTTAGAGAGAGCTATATGTTTGAGAGCGACAAAAGACTGTAAAGGAAAGGCTGTGTGGAACACCCTTATGTGGAGATGGATTTGGCATGTTTTATGCAAATAACACATTCATTTAATAATAGTCGGTTAAGAACAAATTCATGTGTTTACACTCGTGAATTAGGCGGAAACTTTTCCCCTGGATGTACAAATACAAAATAATCCCAGCAATTTCGAGTGAATGAGACCCAGTGTCTTGTGCTTCATTCGTGAGCAGGCCCACAAGGAATCTGCATTGCAGCTTTCACGCCTTTTGTGTTCACACTTTGCATAATTTCAACTATCACTGAGATAATCTGAATTTAATTCAATTCTGCAGATTTCCATACATTTTTTTTTTATAATGTGACAAAAGTCTGCAGATTCCATCTGGGCCTTCTGATGAGTTGCACAAACCATGTGAAGTTGTTTGAGTTTGAATTATATTTGTGTGTGAGGGAGAAAACTGATAGAATATTCTCTAATTTGTCTGTAGAAGAAAACTGTCTTACTCTTCCAGTAACGCCTCCTGAAGAAGTGAACCATGAACATGATGTGAACAGGAAATGATGTCATAAAGCCTTGCATAAGATGTCTGTTACAGCTGTGACAACTGACTACAACCACCTTAACCCTGTGCGCTTTATATGCACTTAACACAGAAAGACTGTATGGAACTGTGTGCTTTGCAATCATGGAAATGAAGCCGTGAGCAGTACCAATGAAGCTGAAAAAAAAAAACTCTCAGAGCAAGGGAATGTTCTCTGTTGCTATTTTCCCAATGACAAGCTTTCCCTGCTTGGAAACGAAGCAGAGTCGCTGTTGAAGGGAATTCCTACGGTGCTATTCAGTGTCTCCCAAAAAACGACAGGTCCCACGAGGCAATGCCCCAGCCATTCAGTGAATGCGTTGGTGCAGTGGAGAGGCAACGTTGAAATAATGTTGCTCATCAACACAGATAGAACATTGACAAAATACTCACAGCATTGACAGCACTAGTGTTGTGGAGGAACAATTATTGCCTTAGAACCAAAATGTACATTCTTGCACATGATGTTTCTGTAGATAATTTTTTTGTTTTGTCTTTTCAAATTATATTTGATTTGATATTAAGTTTAAAGAACTTGAACCTTTATGTTAAAAAAGAAATTTAAATGGACTGACCTGAAGCCGTCCCCTTCTGTCCAGTTACACAAACACGCTTGTCTGCATATATGCTTATACATGATCACACACACACACAAACTAATGTTACATTCATTTCAATGCTTTAAAGTCAGCAGTAAGACTGTCTGAACTGTGGCATATGTGTGCATCTGTTGGTCTGTGTGTTACACAGCACAGGTCATGTGACTCTGTTCTGACTCGTGAATATTTCTGTATGTGCCAAGCTCCTGTTGATTCCACTCTAGATGAGAACTATGACATATGACAATGTGAAACATGATTTATTCACCTGTTTTATCATCAGCCTAATGATGAAGAAGGACTCTTCACTCTCAAGTGATTAAACTCATGTCAGGTCAATTAAATATGCAGTCTTGTTTGTTCTTTCTCTTCCTCCTGTGTTCTTGTACATTTGACACATTAGTAGTGTGCTCTCTGCACTTCTTGTAAGTGGATAAGCAATGTTTTTTTCTTCAAAGGATTCTTTTAAATAGGTAATTACCATATTAATCCTCATTTACTTTACGAAAATGTCTCACTATAGGTATCACTATAGATCTTTGACATCACACAAACGCACAGTGATTGTATCATTTGGTAATAATACCATGGTAGCATGATACTGGAATTCATGTACCATGATGGTAATTTGATTCACGTCTAAAACACTGTGGTATTGTTGTATGTGACATGTATAATGCAAAGTGCGCAGAGTGTAGGTGAGCTGAGTTTATTTTGAGAAACAAATACACAACAGACAAGTTATGTGAATTTCAACTTTTAAAAAACGCGTCTTTAGATAGATCTTCATTCCACTACCCTGCCTCTCGCGTTTTTAAACACAAAACTTGTTCTGTGTAAATAGCCTATGGAGATTGGTTTTATATTCAGATTTGTGATTCACCAAATAAATTATTCATACCTTTGTGAACTTAGGCACACACGTGTTTAGGCACCACGCAGTCCAGGGGCCCAATTTCTACCGATGGGGGCCCCCTGGGACCACTTGCTGAGGGCCCCCACATATCTATCTATCTATCTATCCGAAAGCCAGTGGAAAAATCCAGGTTTTACATTGTGGGGATCCAATGACTTCATGAACAATTAGTAACAACACATTGCTGATAAAATTGTCATTTTATTTTTAGAATTTAAAAAGTAGTTTTACCCGGTAACTTAGGCCTACGACAGACTTTATGAAGTCTGAATTAGTAACAGTTAAAATGTCTGCTGATAGTAATATCAGAAAACTAGCACCAGATGGCAGCACGCTCTTTAACATCAACACGAGGCCAAAACGGACTCTGGAACAGATGGAGTTGGCAAACGCTGTCTATTGTGTATTTGTGTCTTGAAAATCAGGTGAGCGTGGTCTTGGGTGGAAATGAATTCTGAGCATATAGACCTCAGGTCAAGTGTAAATCAATCTTTCTAGCTTTTTCAGTGTGTGTTTGTATAGCTATTTTATTACATTTTTTAACTGTTTTGATTGGATTGCGTTTGTTGTCGTGAGGATTCTTCATTTCTCTCTCACCCTCATTTTTTCTGGGTAATTGCTCAGAGATAACATTGTGATTTTAATTGGATTTTCCCTCAGCTCTAATAAGGTGTCTTTTGATAGCCAGATTGGAGCCAATAGACCATTTTAGAAAAGACTCACATTTGTTGTTTTTAATAATGCAGAGCCACTGTAGACAATATTAATGATTGATCAATACATTTTTTTTCAATAACCAGTTCCTTTGACCCCAAAAAACATTTTGTTATAAAATATTTTTGATGCATAAAATTAAGGCTCAGGACTGGTGTCTAAGATCAAGTAGGCATCATTCTGAAGGGTTTTGTGATGCATGGCTTACTGTCTCACTTATTAGGGCTGCTTTAAAAATACATTTATCTATATGATCAGTTTTATAATGTAGACATTTTTAATTACACGTTATATAATAAAAAGTGTAATAAAAAAATGAATAGTAGGCCTAGTTGTTTCTTATTGGCCTGATTAGCCAAGCCCTCCATAAAATACACAAAACAAGATTTTAAGTAGGCTAATTAATACTCCAAATAACTCTCATAAAAGAACACGTATAAAACACCTCATACATTGGCTTTTGATGATTGTAAAATGTGTTTTGTGCATGTTTTGAGTGAGTTTTCGTTGCAGTTACACCATTTTGACCAGCAGGCGTGCAGTGTTCCGCGCGTTCAGTTGATTCGGATTTATAAAGTTCTGTCTTGTTCAGTCACAGCTGTTTCTATTACTCCGTTTTGGCAGTATTGTGTTTTTCAGTGACCTTCTGCAGGTTATATTTGCCCTGTCCCAAATGGCACCCTAAACCCTTACGGTCTTCCTCTGAGTCCGCACTTTCGTGATGTAATGACACTTTGACTGCTGGGTAGAAGTAGGCTGCGTAGCTCGCAGGCTCAGCAGAAGTGTATGGGAAGCCAAACAACCCAAAAGTGGGACGAGACAGCGCGGTATTAAAGTGTTCGCGACTCGACAGCGCAGAGAGGACGTGTTTACTAGCGCCACCGAACGGACAGCGCGGCGCTGATCAGTTACAATAGCGCAGCGCGAACATTACTCTCCGCAGAAGTTCGTGTTTTTTCCTGCACATAACATAATGAAGAGTTATTACATTTCTTTTGCTTATTATCTTTCATATTACTACATGTAAACAGTAGTGTTAGCTACTTTGAAGCACGTATAGCCTATATTTAGTAGTCACGTTCACAGCAGAAACTTCCATTATCTTCTTAGAATTAAAATATTTTATGGTTTCGTTCATCAAGGCATATTTAAGTAAATTTTACATTTAAGGATATTTGTGTAACTGTAGCATATGATTATACTTGAAAAAAAGAGTAAAATGTACTGATACTTTTCTGTCAGGACATACATTTTCCCTTATGGAAATACGGAAATTAACAATGGTTTTACTATAGTAAAAGTGCAGTAACCATGGATTGATTGTCATTTTTTTAAACCCACAGTTTAACTACAAATGTATGGTTAAAAGGTTAGTGTCATAAAATCATGGTTAATTTTAATGTGTTTTCCGATAAACCTAAAACACAATGCAGTGCAAAATTCAAAATACATCATATTGAATTTACATACACTGTCCCTAATTTTTAAAGAGTTTTTAATTAATTAAAATTTATTTATTTAATTTGGAGTGTAGAGAAAAGCCTTACAAACCATATCCATTATATAAAATTGCAATGTTAAAGTTAAATAACAACGTCCCCTTTACTAGAGAGAACAAAAAAAGGCTATTTAATAATAGTTCAAATTAAAAATGGGCAATATTGTGCTGAATGTAGAACTTGACGACAACAACAATAATAACTAAGTACAAAATAAAAAAATATATATACTAGAAGCTGGGTGTGCTCCTCAAGAGGACTATGGTATTGTAAATTTATTAAAGTCTTATATATTTTATATTTGCAGTTTTTCAAAGTACAACTGTTTACATGTAGTAGAAAGGTAAGCAAAAGAAATGTAATAACTTAATACTGATTTTCATTATGTTATGTGCAGGAAAAAAACACGAACTTCTGCGGAGAGTAATGTTCGCATAGTAGGTGGCGGTAATGCACCTTAACGTTGGATGCCACCCTCCATAAAACATGAAGAAGAAGAAGAAGAAGAAGAAGAAGAGTAATGTTCGCGCCGCGCTGTCAGTTCGGTGGCGCTAGTAAACACGTCCTCTCTGCGCTGTCGAGTCGGTCGCGCCGCTCGGTCCATTGAGCCGCGCCTATGACAGGTCAGCGCGGCGCGAACACTTGAATACCGCGCCGTTTCGTCCCACATTTGAGTTGTTTGGCTTCCCATAGATGACGTTCCATGCATGGGAAAAGCGTTGTGTCTTTTTCGCGTGAACAGAAACTTATTTTGTAAGATTCACCAGGAAACTCTAATCAGTTTTATTTATTTGGAAAAAAATCTGTTGTTTATTTACAAAAAAAAATACAATGGAATTTGATTTAATAAATCGTATTATGCATGTAATAAAT
>NW_015638974.1:573208-574768 GCF_001515625.1 Sinocyclocheilus rhinocerous | reverse complement strand
AAAAAATATATATATACTAGAAGCTGGGTGTGCTCCTCAAGAGGACTATGGTATTGTAAATTTATTAAAGTCTTATATATTTTATATTTGCAGTTTTTCAAAGTACAACTGTTTACATGTAGTAGAAAGGTAAGCAAAAGAAATGTAATAACTTAATACTGATCTTCATTATGTTATGTGCAGGAAAAAAACACGAACTTCTGCGGAGAGTTTCTGCGAACACTTTAATACCGCGCTGTTTCGTCCCACATTTGGGTTGTTTGGCTTCCCATAGAAGTGCTCATCGAGGGCGCATTGAGGAAAACATTCCAGGATTTTTCTCCATATAATGGACTTCAATGGGGACCAGTGGGCTGAAAGTCCAAATTGCAGTTTCAGTGCAGCTTCAAAGGGCTCTACATTATCCCAGCCGAGGAATAAAGGTCATTGCACACTGAGTCCAAAATTTTCGCACGGTAAAAAATAAATACGACCTCACGTCATGTCAATCACGTTTACACACTGCCTCCGAAATATTCGTCAGTCATAAAAAAAAATTCGGGTCAGGTTCTATTTTTTTCGTTTTTCGCATCCGTAGCAAGCATTTAGAGAGATGTTTTGACAGTTCAGAGCCACTGTACAAGCGAACACCAAAATCCAGAATGGCAATTGTCACGTTCATCCATTTCGTCTCGCAACACAACGCACTGTATATAGATCCTTGCACACTGAGTTCACAGAAATTGGTGGTCTTTTTTTTATATGTGGCTCTAGTATCGCTAGCAAAAGCGTCAAACTGAGCCACTGACATCCTGAAGTAAACTTTGAATCGCCCGGGATAATCCCGCTGCTCCTGAGGGGGAACTCTCCGCCCTATATCTCAGGATTGGATGGACCCAATATTTCCTCTTTTTCTTCTTTTAAGAAGCAAGAGGACAACAAAATCATCCTCACTGCTTGAAGACTCCATTTAGTGCTGTTTTGCGAATTTTTTCACAACGGATTAATTAATACGCATCGGACTCAGTGTGCAAGGTTTCTGTGCGTGACAAATTTTTAGGCTTTCGAATACGAAAATACGCATATGAAAATTTCGGACTCAGTGTGCAGAGACCTTAAGGGTCTTATCTAATGAAACGATAAAAAAAAATAAAAATCTTTTTTTAACCACAAATGCTCGTCTTGCATTAACTCTGCGATGCGAGTCCGCAAATTCACGCATTACGTAATCACGTTGGAAAGGTCACGCACGGTTAGCTCTTCATCCGTGTACTCGGTTCAGAAAGGTAGAGTAGAGTGGAAAAACTCCATTTCATTTTCTCCTCCAACTTCAAAATCGTCCGACATCGTTGTTTTACCTTTTTTTGTAAAGGCCATTTGGGTTTCTTTGCACATTCGCTTTGTAAACACTGGGTCGGTACTTCCGCCTACGTCACGCGTGACCTTTCCAACATGACTACGTAATGTGTGAAGTCCAGCTAGTGCAAGATGAGCATTTGTGGTTAAAAAGTATATAAATATATTTTTTTACAAAATGACCAATGGTTTCGCTAGATAAGACCCTTATTCCTCGGCTGGGAT
>NW_015638974.1:568460-572287 GCF_001515625.1 Sinocyclocheilus rhinocerous | reverse complement strand
TCCTCCAACTTCAAAATCGTCCGACATCGTTGTTTTACCTTTTTTTGTAAAGGCCATTTGGGTTTCTTTGCACATTCGCTTTGTAAACACTGGGTCGGTACTTCCGCCTACGTCACGCGTGACCTTTCCAACATGACTACGTAATGTGTGAAGTCCAGCTAGTGCAAGATGAGCATTTGTGGGTAAAAAGTATATAAAAATTTTTTCAATTTTTTTTTACAAAATGACCAATGGTTTCGCTAGATAAGACCCTTATTCCTCGGCTGGGATTGTGTAGAGCCCTTAGAAGCTGCACTGAAACTGCAATTTGGACCTTCAACCCGTTGGTCCCCATTAAAGTCCATTATATGGAGAAAAATCCTGGAATGTTTTCCTCAAAAACCTTAATTTCTTTGCGACTGAAGAAAGAAAGACATGAACATCTTGGATGACATGGGGGTGAGTAAATTATCAGGAAATTTTTATTCTGGAAGTGAACTAATCCTTTAATGCACTTAACGGACACGTGTACGCAGCGGCCATTGTAAGTCCTCAAGACCGAAAGTGCACATAAAGTGTGCCATTTGGGACAGGGCCATTGCTACGCCTGTAGATGGTGTCAAGTGACATTGAATCACTGACAAATCATTGAATCATTGACTTAACCAATTCATTTAAAACACTGACTCCTTCAGAAACCAATCGCCGCTGCTGTGTGTTCCTTGGAGACATAGGCTACGTTTACACTAGTGTGCTTTCGTTTTAAAACGCATAACTTTTGCTACGGTTACGCCTATCATTTACACTACTCTGCCGTTTTCGACCCTCGGAAACGGAGACTTTCGAAAATGCCGCAGACCCTGTTTTAGTTTGAAAAATCCGGGGTTGCGTTTCAGTGTAAACGGACCAAAACAGAGACTTTTGAAAACAATGGCTGCCAACATTGGCTCTGTGTATCCTTGACAACCGTGTAAACAAATAACATCATGCTCATTGTTGTATCTGCATGAATGGTCATGTGACATGCGTTTTCGACTCCTTCAGAAACCAATCGCCGCTGCTGTGTGTTCCTTGGAGACATAGGCTACGTTTACACTAGTGTGCTTTCGTTTTAAAACGCATAACTTTTGCTACGGTTACGCCTATCATTTACACTACTCTGCCGTTTTCGACCCTCGGAAACGGAGACTTTCGAAAATGCCGCAGACCCTGTTTTAGTTTGAAAAATCCGGGGTTGCGTTTCAGTGTAAACGGACCAAAACAGAGACTTTTGAAAACAATGGCTGCCAACATTGGCTCTGTGTATCCTTGACAACCGTGTAAACAAATAACATCATGCTCATTGTTGTATCTGCATGAATGGTCATGTGACATGCGTTTTCGGTTGTGTAGTGTGGACGGAGATCGTTTCTGAAACACAGTGAAAACACAAGTGTGGACGAGGATCGTTTTCATTTTAAAATGCCGTTTTAAAACGAAAGCGTACTAGAGTAAACAGGGCCGTAGTGGTCGAATCTGCTTTGGCTTCATTTGGAACTATTTTCGTTGACAAAGTAACTGGCCTAAAATGTAAGTTGTTCAGTATTAACTTAGTGCTCGTGATATTGCTGTATAACAATTAAGAGTTGTTTCTAACCAAAAACTATAGATGCTCATTCAGTGGCATGAGGTTTAACATCTAGCTACATGTCATAGTTTTAATGCTATGTTATATAAGTATATGTATGTAAGAATAGCAATAATTCCTATTCTCCAGTCTGTCTTTCTTTCTCATTTTCCTTTTCTCCCCCATCTCTCTATTTGTGTCTGGTTGTTTCATTAGTTTGTATTGATGAATGGATCAGGAGATTTGAGTGGATGAGTTGCATTGATCTGTGCAAAACACACACACACACACACACACACACACACACACACACACACGTCACCTCCATAAACAACACAGTTTCAGGGGAAAACAAGCTCTCTGCTTTCCTCATCTCTCTTCGTCTCTCCTCTCTTATCCACCTTTCCTCTCTTTCTCTCTCTCTTTGAACACCTTCCTCTTTTTAATCATGATGATGATTACACTCTTTTTGTCTGCCAGTAAAAGCCTTTTATCACCCACCTCTCAGATAACATTATTCCCACACAATCACCCTCAGTAATTCCAGGAAACACACGCTGATTCTCTGCACACACCTGTTGTGGTAGCTTTAGTTCTTCTGTTGCTGCGCCATTTGCCTAATTCTTTTTTAGGAATGCAATTAAAGGCTTAACCTCTCTGACCCTAAACACATGGAAAGCCAGTCGTTTTATTTTGAATGTTAAACAAATTAAAACCAATTTCCTGGGACTGTTTTTTTTCCCCAAAAATTAGAGTATTTTGATATGATTATGATATGGGTTGCAATTTTGTCGGGCACAATTTTGAATTTAACAACTGACTGCCTTTCAGTTCATGAGTGTGAACTGAACTAAACTGAATTGACTATATCACATATAAATGATGAAATTTGAATCAGAATGACAAGAAAAGAAAATGTACTTAAATACAATTCAAAGAAATTCACACAACAGAGGAGTTTCATTAGTCATCAGGTTTTGCAGAAAATAATTCATTATGTTAATAATAAATGGTTAATTTTAACTGAAACACACATACACACACATATAATTTCTCTAGGTGGTATTTTATTACTCCAATATAATCTACTGTTTCTGGAAATACCAAAATACCTCATATGTTGTGTTTGACATGTTTATGGCAATTCCTACTGAAAAATTATCATTTTTTACTAAAACTATAACTAGTTGTTATACAAGTTTCATTCTACTTCCTTAAATTCAACTTTTAACCACAATTCTGCATTCTGGTTGCTACCCCAGTTCAGTTTCGGCACTATAAATGTCATTTTAAAGACATTCCCAATTCAATGGTGAATGGTGCATATCCTTGATGGACTGGCAAATGTGTATAATAAAACCCATTTAACATCTAAATCAATTGTAAATGCAGATATAGTGGCTCATGTGTTCTTTGTGATGTGTGCCTGATGCAGTAAGGTTTTTTAAAAAAGTATCAGTGCAGTGTTTGTCTCTTTAAAGACTTAGAATTGGACAAAGTGGCATCAGCTTTAAGTGTGCCATCTAGCAGTTACAAACTATTAACTCTCCCCGCTCTTCTATTTGCTCTGGTTGCTAAGCGATGCTGGAAATAGTTTATTACCCAATGCAGTTCCACCTCCATCAGTTTTCTACTGGGAACTGTAGACACACACACACACACACACACACATAGATCAATATGACCCCTAGGGAAGGTTAGGGACAGTATTTTGCATTTACAGTAAAATCTGTGCTTGGGTGAAAACCCATTTAAAACCGTTCTGATAACTGCACAAAGCAATAATAACAGAAATATGAATCGATGAGCAGCGGAGAAGAGGTGTGTTGACCATGTGACCACTTCATTTTAAATGGGCTTCTTAAATGCTGATACGGGCAGAAAAAAATCCACCAGCTTGCTCCACACGAGATAAGGGAGGTGGAACAGCCATTGATCGAAGCTAATGATTTTCACATTAAACTGGAGGAAAGGACAGAGACAAAGAGTCCGAGAGAGAGCGAGGCCGGGGGAAATGTTTCTTCCTCTTCTAATCCTACTGTAGAAATGACATGTGAAGATAAAGTTTCCAGCAGGAGTGTTCTACAGTGCTCCGTTAGTTAGCCAACAACTCAGGCTCAGTAGGTAAAACCAAATACTTTACATTGATATTGATCTGAATACACAGTAAATAGTTCAAATGTGCAATTAAGGAGCTATTTCAACCTGTCTGGACCTGTGAAAAGGACTACTTGGTTTAACA
>NW_015638974.1:559767-568411 GCF_001515625.1 Sinocyclocheilus rhinocerous | reverse complement strand
TTTTTAAGAGTCAAAGGAATAGTTCACCCAAAATGTATTTCTTCTTCTTTTTTTTAACCCTAAAACATTCTAACTTCTTAGCTGTTGTTTTTTCTGTGGAACACAAAAGTACATATGTACAGAAACAGCTTTTGCCATACAATGAAAACTGAAAACTCAAAAACAAGTAGAAACAAGTAAAGTTATACGTAAGTTTTGATCGAAGAACATACTGTATTCACTGATAATCTTCACTTCTAACAAAGCTCACATCTAACCTCCATCCGTGTAGATTCTGTGAAGTAATATTTTATGAATCTTATAATATAACACACAAGTCATATAGGGAAATAGGGATAAAATAAAGGGAATTTGTTTTGTACCTTTGGAGACTTGACGACCCCTACTGTAAACATTTTTTTAATTGTTTAACATTGGTTTAATGTATGTCATTTTACTGTAAAATACTGTCAAATTTATGATATTGATATGATATTTAGCAAATACAAACGAAGATAAAGTTTCCAGCAGGAGTGTTCTACAGTGCTCCGTTAGTTAGCCAACAACTCAGGCTCAGTAGGTAAAACCAAATACTTTACATTGATATTGATCTGAATACACAGTAAATAGTTCAAATGTGCAATTAAGGAGCTATTTCAACCTGTCTGGACCTGTGAAAAGGACTACTTGGTTTAACAACAAAATATTTGTAAGAGTCTTAAAGGAATAGTTCACCCAAAATGTATTTCTTCTTCTTTTTTTTAACCCTAAAACATTCTAACTTCTTAGCTGTTGTTTTTTCTGTGGAACACAAAAGTACATATGTACAGAAACAGCTTTTGCCATACAATGAAAACTGAAAACTCAAAAACAAGTAGAAACAAGTAAAGTTATACGTAAGTTTTGATCGAAGAACATACTGTATTCACTGATAATCTTCACTTCTAACAAAGCTCACATCTAACCTCCATCCGTGTAGATTCTGTGAAGTAATATTTTATGAATCTTATAATATAACACACAAGTCATATAGGGAAATAGGGATAAAATAAAGGGAATTTGTTTTGTACCTTTGGAGACTTGACGACCCCTACTGTAAACATTTTTTTAATTGTTTAACATTGGTTTAATGTATGTCATTTTACTGTAAAATACTGTCAAATTTATGATATTGATATGATATTTAGCAAATACAAACGGTCAATTACCATATAATTTACAGTGAAAACACTAAAGATACCATATACAGTGACAAAATTAAATGGAATGACATTGGTTTAATGTATTATATGTAATTGTACTGCAAAATACTGTCAAATTAATGATTTTAGCAATACAAATGGTCAATTACCATATAATTTACAGTGAAAAGAGTAAAGGGACATTTCCATTTCCAGTCCCTGCATGTGATTATATTTTCTTTAAATAGTTTTGTTACTTATTATTTTTGTTATCAGTAATGTACATTAATGTTTTGCTATACTTTGCTATTTAGTGAATGTTTATTGCATTATTTCAGTGTCGTGTGCTATCCTGATAGTGTTTGATTCGATTCACTGTGTACAGTATATATATTGTCCATGTTTTATGGACAGGCCACCCAGAATGAACTCTGAATCATCATGTGGCTTTCTATTGTATTATTATGGTGGTTAACAGTACATTTTAAGGTAAAAAGCAGATCTTGATATAGTTTGGTGTATTCACATTATATCAGTAAAGAAAATATATGTTTATAAGTTGTAAGGTATACAATGTAGACCATTCTACTTTCGGTTTTGATGAGGAAAAATAATAGCATGCAGGTTTGAAACAACATGATGTTGAGTAAGTAGAGATTTTTCCATTTTTAGGTGAACCATTCCCTGAACTACACAATATATAATCTAAAAGTTTTAAAGATATTCTGCAATGGTTTGATTTGGTGCTATCGTTTCCTAAATGTAGGGTTCTCCTCATCTGAGCCTGAACCGCAGTGAAACATTCATTTAGATCACAGCCTTGTGTGTTCCAGGGAAATTAAATAGGTCCTCATGTTGTTTTGTATTTTAAGTGGTTTCAGGCTGAACTTTTTCTAATTTTGGCTGATTATGTAAGAGAATTTCAATCTGAAGCCCCTGTCTCTGTGAGATTGAGGAAAACTGATCTGGTAATCTTGAAAACATGATAAAACTGATGATCACTATCACCTGTAATAATAGTTTGTGTCTTATGTATATTCATAGAAATTCATACTTTTGTTATTTTTTTGTGTTTGTGTACATTTAGCTGTACTGTACGCTCTCTTTGCATTCAAACCTAACTATGTTTGCATTCTGGATGCTTTGTGTTTGCTTTGTGTGTGTGTGTGTGACTTCAATCCAAAGCCAGCAGTAGTGTGATTTTCTTTCAGGAAGGGGAAAAGCTGTTGAATGAAAACGCTTTGTGTTTATCCAGTTGGTTCCTTGTACAGAGCTGTGGGCAGACACACACTTACACAGCCTTTCATTACCCACATGCACAGTACGATATGCAAAACATATTTAGTACGTGTTCTAGTAGTTTCCAAACCATTGATTCCTCTTTGCATCATATTTTAATTTAATTTTGGATATGTATTTTAATTCAGCAAGAGAGATTAAATTATCCAACAGGACTACAGTGTATTCGTGATCCAGACACACACACATACACACATTAGTTGACAGGCACATGATTGTGTTTTAATGATTAAACAAGTGTTCAGCGTCACAGATGCCCCAGTTTACGTGTGTGTGTACAGATGAGAAATTGTGGCATATAAAATATTAAAATTGCATTTATACATAATGCAGCACTAACCAGACTAGACACATCGGATTTCTCTCTCTCCATCTCTAACACACACACACACACACACAGGTTTGTTTTTGTGAAAAGTGGGGACATCCCATAGGCGTAATGGTTTTTATACTGTACAGACCGTATATTCTATTGCCCTACACCAACCCTACCCCTAAACCTACCCCTTACAGGAAACTTTGTGCTATTTCAGATTTTCAATACACTCCATTCTGTGTGATTTATAAGCGTTTTGAAAAGTGGGGACATGGGGTAATGTCCTGAAAAGTCACCTTCTCCTTGTAATACCTATGTCATACCTTTGTCATTATACAAATTTATGTCCTCATTTGTCACAAAAACGCGCACACACACAAACACAAACACAAACACATGCACACACACGTCTGGTTTACTATGCTTGTGGGGACTCTCCATAGGCGTAATGGTTTTTCTGTATAAACCGTATTTTCTATCGCCCTACACCTAAACCTACCCCTCACAGAAAACTCTGCATTTTTAGAAAAAACTTCATTCTGTATGATTTATAAGCTTGTTTCCCTGTGGGGACCTAAATTGAGGTCCCCATGAGTTGGTGTGTATTCAGGTTTAAGTCCCCATTAGGATAGAAAAACATGTACACACACACACACACACAGACACACACACACACACACACACAGAATTACTATACCAAAAACTCTGTTTTGGTCTGTGTAACTTTATTTGAGCAAATTATATGTATACTGTAAAAAAACAAACAAACCAAAATGTGTTATCTCTATGACAACAGCTGGACAACACTGATAAAGGTGGTTCCTTTGACCTCTGCAACTGATGATCATAAACTCATTCGACCAAATTACCTTTTTTATTATTTTTTTCAGAAAACACCACAATGTCCATAGAAGGAAATTTATATTTTCATATGCACATTATGAAAACAAATCTGACAGAAAATGCAAAAGCGCTGAGAGTGACGAGGAGAATAAATGACAGCAGCAGCATCTATCGTATGATTTGTTGTCTACAGTAACATATGCAAACTAACTAATCATGTTCACTTTCTCCTATAGACCAAAACAACAGAGAACGTGACGCAAAAAAAAACTTTTTTTTGATTCATATGGCAGTCAAGTTCTACATTCTAACACTAAATATCTCCTTCTCTCTTTTTTTCCCCAGACCTCTTTTCCACCTGCTCCTCCGTGTTGCATCAAAGGCACCTCATGCCCAAAGACTGCCAAAGATAAGTGTGTGTGAGTGTGCATGTGTGTGTGTTTAAGTCTCTAAATAGCATGACTCTGTCCTCTCTTAACTGCAGTCACATCTGTTTTATTGTGTGTCTGACGTGTGGTCACTAAAGGCCGTGTCTTAACCATTTCAAACAGGTTTGTTCTAGAATGTCCATCCTTACATACAAATACTGGTACATGTTAATAGTTTATCTGTAATTCTAATTATCATTCTACTGATTAAACAAAAAAAAATCTATGTAGGTATGTAATTTATGGCAAACCGTAATGAGACATGAATATCGACGTTAACCCCTCATAGCATGACTGCAAAATCACATTCTAGAAGGTGTAAAGTCATCATGATATCAGGTGTGTTCACATGTATTTCGCACGTGTATGTGTTGTGTGCATGTTTATAAGTGCAAACATTTAACCCTCAATAATCTCTCATCAAACCCGCTTATGAATTCCTAAACTTCTAGATCTGTCAATATACTTATTCACTTTGGATGAATATAAGAAATGTAATAAAAATGAAACGTGGTTATTGAGTACTGGTATTAATTTTGCTCAAATGTTATACAGCACAGGGGTAGATGAACTCTTTAGTAATGTTAGTACTGCACTCTGCTGAGGCCACCTAGAAACGTGCTTTACGACCAAATGAAAGTCTGTGTTTTTATTTGGTTCCTTGTTTTTAAATGTCGTAAAATAATTATTTTTAAAAAAGACAGCGGAAAACGGATTATGACAGGTACCCATACTCATCATCAACTTGTTCATATTCATCATCATCATCTCCCATCTCCTCTTCATCATTTACAACATCCCCATCTTCATCATCTGAGAGCAGAGCGTCACCGCTGCCAAAATCTCCAGAAGACTCCACAGCTGAAAGAAAAAAGGTAGCCGTTTTGATTATTTGACTTTTAGCTGTTAAGAGTAACACATCTCTTTGCTGTTTTTCTTGAGTTGAAAGTTTGGGGTACGTTTTTTTTTTTTTTTAAGAGATACTTTTATTTAGAAAGGATGCATTTAATTAATGAAATGTGACAATAAAGACATTTATAATGTTACAGAAGATTTCTATTTTAAGTAAATGTTCTTTTGAATGTTCTATTTATCAAAGAATTCTGGAAAGTATGTATCCTCAAAAATATGAAGCAGCACAACTGTTTTCAACATTGATAATAATAATCAGAAATGTTTTTGAGCAGCACATCATCATATTATAATAATTTCTGAAGGATCATGTGACACTGAAGACTGGAGTAATGATGCTGAAAATGCAGCTTTCCATCACGGGAATAAATTACATTTTAAAGTATTAAAATGGAAAACAAGTTATTTTAAATTGTAATAATATTTCACAATAATCTTACTGACCCCAAACTTTTAAATGGTAGTGCAGAACTAATGTCAAATGTCGAAGATTGTACTCGTACACAGCGTAAATTTGACCTGGAATCATGCAGTGTTTTTAGTCATGTTAGCACGTCATGGATTATTTCAAGCTTTACACGCTCATTTTAATCAAAAGACACATTCACACAAGACATTCTTTCGTTTAATATGCGTAATTGAGGTCAGATAGACTTCTTTGGCTGTTGTGCCACATCTCACTGTTTTTTTTCAGCATCTCACGCCATGCACCACTTTTTTTGTCAAGTTAAAAACAGTTCAAAGTCACAAAATCCAAGGACTCATTATTAAACAAAAGAACTAATACTCAGCGAATCCAAGTGATTTCACAAATATTTGCTATGGTTTCAAAATACCTGCAGTACTTTAAATATACAATACTTGTATGATTTTTTTTAAAATTGAGATCTATTTTGTATCAACTTTTTAGTTTCTTAGCTACTTAAATAGCCATTCCAGTTGAAAGTTATCACATCAACACAAGTTCCATGTCATTGCATCCCTACATTGTACAGATTAAATGCATTACTTATTTTACTTTTTTCTTTTACTAGATAATGAATCAAAAGATCTGAGGTAATGTAGGATGCAGCCCTCTTACCACAGTCAGCAGACCCGTGGGTATGAGACCCCGCGATCTCATTTCCATTGAGATCCACACACCAGCACTGACCTCTGCTTCTATGACACTGCTGAGGCCTATAGAAGCCATCCTCATCACAGGAGGGGATGTACGGACCTACACACACACACACACACCATCAATCAGCATCAATCCTAATGTCAGGAAACATTACATCACAGACAAGATTATACACAGCCACAGAGAGTGTCTCACAGCCACACTCACACAGATAGGGATGATACAGAATATTCAATGTCAGAGAACATAACTGTCACCTCCGAGAGCTTGCTCTCTCTCTCTCTGTGTCTCTCACACACATTCATTGTGTTTCAACTTCACAGCTTCTTTCTACAGAATCGCCATAGTCAAGCTTTTTAAAAAAAAATCATTCTGTCTTTTTTTGTTGTTGTTGTCTTTTTATAATTCAGTGCCAGAAGCCATAGAGCCGTCACTGTGCATTCCACTCAGGGGAGAAACAGCAGTTAAAAATATCTTTTCATGTCCAATTTCCCCTCATCTCATTCCCCTGCTCAAATTAAACACGCAACCTTCAGAGAGAGGGAAAGAAACTCTGAGTGAGTTCTAGCTTTAATAGAATTAACGTTGGCTTCCCTCTGTTTGACACCTTGCTTGTACTGTAACTGTGTTCAGATTGTGATGACATTGAGATGGTTATTAAATTCTGGTGCTTCCTATATGAACATGGTGTAAAAAATGGGTTACTTTGCAAGTCTGGTGTTTATAGCTGATGCTCATAGAGTGTTATTGTTTAGGATGTTTGGGTAACAGATTAGATGTTTAATTACTGCATTTTGTGTGTTACACATCAGTTTGTCTAGTCAGGTGTAAATGACAATGACAATTTTTTTAGTATAGTGATGCTGTGCATCATGGGATTGCTATTTGGTTCTTTCAAAGTATGTTTCAAAATCATTTAAAAATATGATGTAGACTACTGAATGGATTTTTATTGAAAGAGTTCATTTTGTGTGTTTTGGGTAAGAAATGAATGTGTACATATATATATAATATATATACACACACATATATATATATATATATATATATATATATACACACACACACACACACACATATATATATATACACATGTAATACTGTTGCATTAATTAGCTAATATAGATAATAAAAATACCCATGAAATTCCTGCATATAAATACAAATTGTAAAATTGGACTAACTTATCCTATATTCAGTGTGGTTTCAGGTGAGAAGTGTCTTATGCTCACGAAGGCTCCATGTATTTAATAAAAAATACAGTAAAACCCACTAACATTGTGAAATATTATTACAGTTTAAAACTTTACTGTTTTATATATATTGTAAAATGCGATTTATTCCTGTGATGGAAAGCTGAATTTTCAGCATCATTACTCCAGGCTTCAGTGTCACATGATCCTTCAGAAATCTTTCTAATATGCTGATTTGCTGCTCAAGAAACATTTATCTTTATCAATGTTAAAAACATGCTGCTTATTTTGCTGCTTATTTTTGTGGAAATACCGTTTTCAGGATTCTTTGATAAATATACAAAGTTCAAAAGAACAACATTTATTTGAAATTGATTTTTTTTTTACTGTCAATTGTGATAAATCTAATGCATCCTTACTGAATAGAAGTTGAACAATAGTGTTTAATGAAAAGAATTGTTCTTAGAGATGTCTGTTTATTTATTTATTTATTTGATGTGCATTCTCCTTTGAGAAGCCTGCTGGTAGATTTTGGAACTTCTGTTATTCAGCCAAGTGGAAATGATTATCAGTCAATGCTAATGATCTCAATATGGCCAGACACCCAAGGCCCACATGATCTTGCATTACAAACAAAAACCACTTTGTCCATGCGGAAATTACACAAATAAACAAAATGCACAAGAAAATGAACTCACCCAGTAATTTCTTCCCTGCTTGCTGTTTGTGGATGATGGCGATCTCTGATTGGCAGGGAGCCTCTGAAACACATTGATTTCAGATCAGCAGTGAGAAAGACACCTCCACCATTATTCCTCTGGTACAGAGATTTTACCTGCAGGCATTATGTCATTTAGTATATAAATATCTCAGAAATAGATTATCCCACAATGCTGCATAATTTCTAGAATGTCTTTCTGTCTTAACGGTTAATGATTTTCTTGTCTTGTCCTAATTTTCTTTCTCAGATGAACTTACACACCAGACTACACAGGTTGTATGTGCTTTATAGAGTGTACGGTAACACTTTACAATAAGGTTGTATATAATAATATTAGTATTTTAACATTATTTATTCATTTTATGAATAAACAATTCATTTTAACCATTAAAGGGGTGATTCAGTGTTTTTTTCTCTAGGCTTGATTGTGTTTATGGGGTGCAGTCTAACATGTGTTAATGCTTCGTTTTTTAAAAAACGCATTATTTTTCACATAATTTACCTTTATTCCACACCGCTCTGTCCCTTCTCTGAGAAACGCGCTGATCAATTTCCTTCTTTTATGAAGCCCCTCCCTCAGAAATAGGTGATGGGCTCTGATTGGTTAGCTAGCCCAGTGTGTTGTGATTGGCTAAACCGCCTCTAGTGC
>NW_015638974.1:551087-558583 GCF_001515625.1 Sinocyclocheilus rhinocerous | reverse complement strand
CAAAAATATGAAGCAGCACAACTGTTTTCAACATTGATAATAATAATCAGAAATGTTTTTGAGCAGCACATCATCATATTATAATAATTTCTGAAGGATCATGTGACACTGAAGACTGGAGTAATGATGCTGAAAATGCAGCTTTCCATCACGGGAATAAATTACATTTTAAAGTATTAAAATGGAAAACAAGTTATTTTAAATTGTAATAATATTTCACAATAATCTTACTGACCCCAAACTTTTAAATGGTAGTGCAGAACTAATGTCAAATGTCGAAGATTGTACTCGTACACAGCGTAAATTTGACCTGGAATCATGCAGTGTTTTTAGTCATGTTAGCACGTCATGGATTATTTCAAGCTTTACACGCTCATTTTAATCAAAAGACACATTCACACAAGACATTCTTTCGTTTAATATGCGTAATTGAGGTCAGATAGACTTCTTTGGCTGTTGTGCCACATCTCACTGTTTTTTTTCAGCATCTCACGCCATGCACCACTTTTTTTGTCAAGTTAAAAACAGTTCAAAGTCACAAAATCCAAGGACTCATTATTAAACAAAAGAACTAATACTCAGCGAATCCAAGTGATTTCACAAATATTTGCTATGGTTTCAAAATACCTGCAGTACTTTAAATATACAATACTTGTATGATTTTTTTTAAAATTGAGATCTATTTTGTATCAACTTTTTAGTTTCTTAGCTACTTAAATAGCCATTCCAGTTGAAAGTTATCACATCAACACAAGTTCCATGTCATTGCATCCCTACATTGTACAGATTAAATGCATTACTTATTTTACTTTTTTCTTTTACTAGATAATGAATCAAAAGATCTGAGGTAATGTAGGATGCAGCCCTCTTACCACAGTCAGCAGACCCGTGGGTATGAGACCCCGCGATCTCATTTCCATTGAGATCCACACACCAGCACTGACCTCTGCTTCTATGACACTGCTGAGGCCTATAGAAGCCATCCTCATCACAGGAGGGGATGTACGGACCTACACACACACACACACACCATCAATCAGCATCAATCCTAATGTCAGGAAACATTACATCACAGACAAGATTATACACAGCCACAGAGAGTGTCTCACAGCCACACTCACACAGATAGGGATGATACAGAATATTCAATGTCAGAGAACATAACTGTCACCTCCGAGAGCTTGCTCTCTCTCTCTCTGTGTCTCTCACACACATTCATTGTGTTTCAACTTCACAGCTTCTTTCTACAGAATCGCCATAGTCAAGCTTTTTAAAAAAAAATCATTCTGTCTTTTTTTGTTGTTGTTGTCTTTTTATAATTCAGTGCCAGAAGCCATAGAGCCGTCACTGTGCATTCCACTCAGGGGAGAAACAGCAGTTAAAAATATCTTTTCATGTCCAATTTCCCCTCATCTCATTCCCCTGCTCAAATTAAACACGCAACCTTCAGAGAGAGGGAAAGAAACTCTGAGTGAGTTCTAGCTTTAATAGAATTAACGTTGGCTTCCCTCTGTTTGACACCTTGCTTGTACTGTAACTGTGTTCAGATTGTGATGACATTGAGATGGTTATTAAATTCTGGTGCTTCCTATATGAACATGGTGTAAAAAATGGGTTACTTTGCAAGTCTGGTGTTTATAGCTGATGCTCATAGAGTGTTATTGTTTAGGATGTTTGGGTAACAGATTAGATGTTTAATTACTGCATTTTGTGTGTTACACATCAGTTTGTCTAGTCAGGTGTAAATGACAATGACAATTTTTTTAGTATAGTGATGCTGTGCATCATGGGATTGCTATTTGGTTCTTTCAAAGTATGTTTCAAAATCATTTAAAAATATGATGTAGACTACTGAATGGATTTTTATTGAAAGAGTTCATTTTGTGTGTTTTGGGTAAGAAATGAATGTGTACATATATATATAATATATATACACACACATATATATATATATATATATATTTGGTTCTTTCAAAGTATGTTTCAAAATCATTTAAAAATATGATGTAGACTACTGAATGGATTTTTATTGAAAGAGTTCATTTTGTGTGTTTTGGGTAAGAAATGAATGTGTACATATATATATAATATATATACACACACATATATATATATATATATATATATATATACACACACACACACACACACATATATATATATACACATGTAATACTGTTGCATTAATTAGCTAATATAGATAATAAAAATACCCATGAAATTCCTGCATATAAATACAAATTGTAAAATTGGACTAACTTATCCTATATTCAGTGTGGTTTCAGGTGAGAAGTGTCTTATGCTCACGAAGGCTCCATGTATTTAATAAAAAATACAGTAAAACCCACTAACATTGTGAAATATTATTACAGTTTAAAACTTTACTGTTTTATATATATTGTAAAATGCGATTTATTCCTGTGATGGAAAGCTGAATTTTCAGCATCATTACTCCAGGCTTCAGTGTCACATGATCCTTCAGAAATCTTTCTAATATGCTGATTTGCTGCTCAAGAAACATTTATCTTTATCAATGTTAAAAACATGCTGCTTATTTTGCTGCTTATTTTTGTGGAAATACCGTTTTCAGGATTCTTTGATAAATATACAAAGTTCAAAAGAACAACATTTATTTGAAATTGATTTTTTTTTTACTGTCAATTGTGATAAATCTAATGCATCCTTACTGAATAGAAGTTGAACAATAGTGTTTAATGAAAAGAATTGTTCTTAGAGATGTCTGTTTATTTATTTATTTATTTGATGTGCATTCTCCTTTGAGAAGCCTGCTGGTAGATTTTGGAACTTCTGTTATTCAGCCAAGTGGAAATGATTATCAGTCAATGCTAATGATCTCAATATGGCCAGACACCCAAGGCCCACATGATCTTGCATTACAAACAAAAACCACTTTGTCCATGCGGAAATTACACAAATAAACAAAATGCACAAGAAAATGAACTCACCCAGTAATTTCTTCCCTGCTTGCTGTTTGTGGATGATGGCGATCTCTGATTGGCAGGGAGCCTCTGAAACACATTGATTTCAGATCAGCAGTGAGAAAGACACCTCCACCATTATTCCTCTGGTACAGAGATTTTACCTGCAGGCATTATGTCATTTAGTATATAAATATCTCAGAAATAGATTATCCCACAATGCTGCATAATTTCTAGAATGTCTTTCTGTCTTAACGGTTAATGATTTTCTTGTCTTGTCCTAATTTTCTTTCTCAGATGAACTTACACACCAGACTACACAGGTTGTATGTGCTTTATAGAGTGTACGGTAACACTTTACAATAAGGTTGTATATAATAATATTAGTATTTTAACATTATTTATTCATTTTATGAATAAACAATTCATTTTAACCATTAAAGGGGTGATTCAGTGACTGCCAGAATTTTAAAAGACGTTATCTCCGTTTGCATTGAACTTTCAGCTTCATAACTTTGCAGATATTGTTTATGCTCAAACAGCAACATTACACACTAACGTTAAAAAAGTGAAATCGCAATGAACCACCCCTTTAAAACATTTAGCTAATGCATTATAAACATACAGTACCTGTATAGTATATTTATAAAATAACATTGAGAAGATAAATTAATTTAGTTAGCTCAGAACAAATTAACTAATGTTAACATATACAACCATATTGTAATGTTATCTGTATATTTTGGAATACTTCATTCTCATGAATTCTCACACTTCAATACTCATTCTCATTGGCCATAGAAACATACTGTACTGGTTCTACTTTCATGTCTGTTTTGGTCCTGGACCTTCACATCAAAGTCTGATCTCCCTGTCAGGGTTTATTATGCCTTACGTAACGCTTCTGTAACTTTATTGTATTTAGTCCTATTAGGCAGTGCGCTTGTGTGAAGGTTTCTTAGCTAGTAGTACAGTATGTGAACACACTTTTGTGTTTGGCTGAGGCAAAGTAGTTCTTTATGTTGAATTTCTTGAAAGCATGTGGAAAAGTATGCGTAAATCCCTATTTGGACAGTAATTGTTTCTTTTGGGGACATAAAGTGTTTTCAACATTTGCAGGGACTAGTCTGTGATTTATTTAAGTTTTTCCTCTCACCACCCGCGTGAAAAATTCACGTCGAATTACCTCCTGTTTTTTTGACAAACACCAAGGTGTGGTAATTTAAATTGCTGTCGGAATCCAAATCCAAAAGTCATTTTGTAAATCGTTTTTGACTACTGCCAAGCACCATACAGTAACTGAACTTTGTAATTTACATGAATTGTAAAGATGGACACCTTCATTACTGAAATGCTGGAAAGTATAGTACAAGAACAATATTTCATCACTGCTCCAATACAATTTTAAAACATGTATAATATACAATTATATACATTAAAAATATAAACCAAGTAGCTGGGTCAAATGTTTACCTTATGCAAATAAAAGGATGCATTAACTTTATTAAAATAACATATATCATTTTGAGAGAAAATTCAACATTAAACCAATAGCGTGTCCATTTTCCTATTATTAAATAAGCTATTTAAATAAATAATACATAAATACATTATTTTCCTATTGTTAAATTAGGGGTGTGCAATATCAGGATTTTTGATTGTGGATGATTAAAATGTTTCCACTATCTGCTTTTGAAGAAATATCGTAGTATCGTGCTGCAGCACACATTCTATCAGTTGCAGTTCTGGCGCCTCTGTCTCAATATACTGTACAATGCCACATACATTCACATCAATTGTTAACTAAGCAGTAGAGTTACACTGCACTTATTCACAA
Source organism: Sinocyclocheilus rhinocerous (assembly GCF_001515625.1). NCBI lineage: Eukaryota > Metazoa > Chordata > Actinopteri > Cypriniformes > Cyprinidae > Sinocyclocheilus > Sinocyclocheilus rhinocerous. Next base: position 553,807 of record NW_015638974.1, on the reverse strand, counting down.
TTACATTATTTGCATGTGCATGAAAGCCTTGCCGGTTAAATATTTTATTCTTGTGCTGTTCTGACATGCGCTTTTTCTGAGTGTGTACACCTGATGCGCGCGCACACTAAAAAGCCTGTCAAACTGCACCTGATTACTGGACTAAGTTATCATTTGCATCTGATTGTGCTAATAATGTCAAAAACTCACAAGGTTTACATATAAACACAGTTGGTTATGTCTAAAGTGAAAGTAAACAGTTGGGAGAAAAACGGATGCATGCTGCTCTTAAAGTGACAGCAGACTAATAGTACTGAACATGCTGCTGCTTGTCATTAAAGGCATAGTTCACCCAAAAATTAAAATTGTGTCATTATTTACTCACTCTCATGTTGTCCCAAACCTGTATTAATTTCTTTCTTGTGCTGAACACAAAAGAAGATATTCTTTTATTTTGACGAATGTGGGAATTCTTTGAAGAATGCTGGCCCCCACTGACTTTCATAGTAGGTAAAAAATACTAATGAAGTCACTGGGGACCAACAACTGTTTGGTTCCCCACATTCTTCAAAATAACTTGTATGTTCAACAGAAGAAAGAAACTCATTCAGGTTTAAAACAACTTGAGAGTGAGTAATTGATCTTTAATTTCAAGAATTTTCATTTTTGGGTGAACTGTCCCTTTAACGATAATAAAACAACAAAACACAAAGAGAAAAATCCTTCACTGCTCTTGACTGAAGAACTTTAATACAGTTGCTTCAATAAGAATCAATGTATAATTTATACAGTGAAGTGTATATAGTGTTTTAATTTTATATTTGTTCATTCAATTTCTTGAATGCTACTGCTAAATACCTGAAAAATAAAGCACTGTTTGTTTTATTTGTATATTATGTGTATTTGTAATGTGTATCTTTGTTCTTATTTTTTTAATAACAAAGATAAAATAATGACAAAGATTTTTTTATCTTCGCCACTTTGGCCTAAATATCTGCCATTCTTTTTATTTAATATTTTGTTACCTTGTAAGGCTTTGTTTTTAAAATAGGGGAATTAGTTTGTCTGTACTGCTCAGACAACTTGCAAATTAGTAAAACCAACATGACAGAATGGTGATAAAATTTAGATTTTCCTGGAAAAAGTCGTGATATATTTTTGCCAAATTGCCCACCCCTATGTTAAATGACATTTCAATTTATTCATTGTCCAAGCAATGTGACTGACCATGTGAGAAGCACATTTCCGGGTTCGTATTTTCGCAAACAGCATGAATTTATCTTCATCCCAACGCATGAGTTTTACGCAGATTTATTTTTACAGACGTCCCCCTGAGAAACAATTACGGTCTGATTAAAGCGTAGGTTTACCTTGATATCTCTGAAAGCAGGAACACCACTCTTGGCTGGAAACGAGCCTGTCTCTGTCTGTGTCACATGACCTGAAGAAGGCTTTAGTGCACACATCACTCTTCTCTGAGCTCAGGCTGGACAGCTCTGACTGGTCGAGCTGAAGGTCAAAGTTTGTGTCCAGTCTGGAGAACATCCAGCCCAGAGAGTCCTTACAGAGAGGCACCTTACTCATGTCCACCACTGCACAGACATGCAGAGCACCATTATGACGGTTATTAGGTTAGCACGAATATTAGCAGTTTGGATGTGTTTTGTGTGTGTGTGTGTGTGCTCACTCTTCTCTGGCTTCTGGAACTTGTATTTCTTGCTGGGATTGCCACTCTCATGAAGAACTGTGATCCACTCTCGTAATCTGCTAACCACTTCAGCCATCTCCGCATTACCACACTCTAGGCAGAAAAACACACAGAACATCCAACCATAGATAAATTAAACAATCAAGCACAACTGTACAGTTTCAGAAGTAAAAATCTCATTCATTTTTTTCATAGAGAAGTCTTTTTTTAGAGATAATGTTTAGGGGCTGAGGCTACACAATATGTGCTTCTGTAGCAGTCACAAATCAGTGCGATTTTAGTTGCCGAGTTTCCTGAGAAAGACTATATGAAGCTCAGCAGTGACCACCCAATGCCATATTTTCAATGACTTAATCGAGTCAAACTTCTTATGTATTTGTACTAGAATGAGCACTGATATATCAACGCCCATGTGTCGTCACATCCGGCTTTGATTAGTAACATTCAAGAATTTCCGCCTGTATTATTGTCAATGGACGGTCACCAGTTTTGACAAGAAAACTGAACTAACTTTGTTGAACTTGACAATAAACATCAGTATTTCAGACGGTTTATTTAGCCTTACACCCCTAACGTGTACAGTCTTTACTCATATTTACTGTTTTATGAGATGTATGACCTTGTCTAATTCTATTGTTGTTTGTATTCTATTCTTGCATTTCTTTAATAAAAAAGGTGGCGAGACTAATAACATGAATAACATGTTATCAGAATAACATGACACCATTTTTGTTTTTGTTTTATCATACCCGATTAATAATTGTAAACTGTAGTTTATTTGTTTAGATGAAGTATCTGTGATGAACTGTATATCAATAAATCACAACAATCCTATGCTATGGGCACTTCCTTTGATACAGGCTACAGCGGAAGTTTATGCTGCTTTTCGAAGCTTCCACTTTTCGAACGTGTGATAAAGGTCTATTAACCACAATTCATTTTGTGATTCCAGAAGATTCATGACCTGTATGTTCTTCAGTAAAAAACTATGGAAGCTTGTTTCTGCCATTGAAAAAAAAAAAAAAAAAGTATT
>NW_015638974.1:532880-550770 GCF_001515625.1 Sinocyclocheilus rhinocerous | reverse complement strand
CATCAGAAGCAGGGTGGGCGGAGTTAATGCACACGCACGGTGATAATGGATACCTTCATGAGTGATGTGAGTTATTATTGATTATTTTTTTAATAATATTATGAATGAACCGTCTTGTTGTTATATCTAAAATTTTTGCTCAGACTAATAAAGCTAACGTCAGCAGCCACTGGACGAGCAATCGTTATTATAATCCAAATGGGCAAACAGTCTAAATTATTATGCAAGTTGACTAGATACAAAAAGTCGCATTTGTCATCCGTCACCGTGACAGCGGAGAACACCCGGCCGTTATCAGAGTCAGTCAGTGCTGTGCGTGTGTTGTTTTGTAACTTTCAACTTGTAAAATTAGGATGAGAAAAGTGTGAGTCGGTAATTTGAAATAAGGTGGGAAAAAAAACACGAGCGACGTCATCAGAAGCAGGGTGGGCGCAGTTAATGCACAAGCACGGTGATAATGGATACCTTCATGAGTGATATGAGTTATTATTGATTATTTTTTTAATAATATTATGAATGAACCGTCTTGTTGTTATATCTAAAATTTATGCTCAGACTAATAAAGCTAACGTCAGCAGCCACTGGACGAGCAATCGTTATTATAATCCAAATGGGCAAACAGTCTAAATTATTATGCAAGTTGACTCGAGATACAAAAAATGCAAAACTGCAAAGTCGCATTTGTCATCCGTCACCGTGACAGCAAGTGGACTTTTGAAACTGGAATAATGAGTGGATTACGCATTTCAATTGGCAAGAGAGGAATAACACGGATGGAACTTCCTTGGCAAGGAGGATTGTGTGCGTCACAGTCAGGTACAAGGGAGAAGGCTTCTTATATTAGGTAAGACAAAAAGTTTAATTTTCGCAACTTGTTTATCGACTTGTTAATAGCAATTTGCTGTGGAATATGATCGGGTCCAGCCGGGTCTGTGTCTTCCCGGCCGGGCTCGGGTCCATCTTTCAAATAATTGACGGTCCACGTCGGTTCCGGGTAGTACATTTTTGACATTTCTCGGTTCTGCACGGGCCCGGGTCCAACTTTCAAAATAATAGACGGGTCCGGGTCGGTTCAGTGTAGCACATTTACGGGTCTCTTCGGGTTCGGGTACGAATTTTTGGACCCGTGTAGACCTCTACTTTCTATCTCACAATTCAGACTTTTTCAGAATTTTTCTCAGAATTGTGACATTTCACTTATGAACTCATTTATGAACTGTTCACCAGATGTAACTTGGCCCCGTGTTTTTTTTTTTTTTTTTTTAAAGGTTATTGGTTCAGCACACCTTTATAGCTTAACTGACTGATAAAGGTTAGTAGACAACAGACCAATTAGGACATAGTTTAGAGTTGTTTTAGTCTATAAATAAATAATATTTTGTATTCTGTGTTCTGAATTCACTTGTTTTGTTTATTTACTTTTGGTGGTCACCTTAAATTTGACCATCATTTATGATGTGCTTACATTGATTCATGGCTTAAGTAGAATTTAAGCAGACAGTCTTGTACCGTTTTTGATTTTCAAATGCTTTTTTGCTTTGAATCAAAGGAAATGTGATTAATCTTGGAGCTTGTTGATTTGACTCAAGGCTTAAAACTCTAGAGTCTTTAAAAAATAATGCCTGTAGAAAATACCAGTCATTTAATCTAGTTAAATGAATGGTTAAATACCAGGGTTGTTGAAAAAGTGTGCAACCACTGTTGGACTATATTGACTTATGTATAGGAATTTTCAAGTATACACTTTTCTAGCTTTACTGATCACAGCTAAACTTGATTAGTGATTTCATTAGGAATAGATAAAACATCCAGCTTCATTGCAGGTTATTAAAGGGATAGATCACCCAAAAATTATAATTACCCCATGATTTCCTCACCCTCAAGCCATCCTAAGTGTATATGACTGACTTCTTGCAGACGAATACATTTCAGACGAATCCTTTCTTACACAAATGCATCGCTTTACTTTAGAAGTCATTTATTAACCCCATTAATAAAATGCCTCCTAAAATAGTTAAACGAGCCGTGTGGAGTACTTTTATGATAGATGGATGCACTTTTTGGGCTTCAAAGTCTCGACCACCATTCACTGCCATTATTAAGCTTGGAAGAGCCAGGACATTTTTTAATGGTGACACTGCAGGCTATAAAACCCATAATATTGAATAACACCAGCAATAACTGTGCCTGCTGGTGAGATTTGTACTTATCCAATGTATAAATAATTTCCAATTTACTTGATTGTATTTTCTGCATCCAGTGTGTTTTGATATGTTCATTAGATTTAATAGTCTGTGTATATTGTTTGGGGTATTTGATAAAATCTAGTTTTGTTGTAAGTAATTAATGAGCGTAACTGATTGAATTTTTGTAGCTAATGCATCATACATCTGTGCTGATTGTTGATAAGATACAGTACTGGAAGGAAGGAAGGGTTGGCTTATAGATATGTTCTCTAATTTGGGATTTGTTCTTTTTCCATTCTTATGTGCAGTGCAGCTGAACGGAGGTGTCTACATGAAGAGCTTTGATCTCACTGATATTTGGTCACTGGAAAAAAAACAATATTCATGCTTTTCACCCCTTCATAAATCTATTTTGACTTCAGTTCCATGATCTTAAGTTTAGTTTGTGATGCTTTAAGCTCTAAGTTGTCACTGACAATCTTTTGATGGTGAATGTGACTGCATTTCTTCTATAGACCTGAAGCAGAGCAGCTGAAGACAGGACTTATGTTCATTGGGATAATGATGAAAACAAACATTACTGCGCTGTCTTTCTCACACGTACACGCATACACACACTGACATAAGCAATCAGGAACAGCAAACATTTAATAAGTTCCTGAGGGATTCAGTAGCTTAGAGATTCCACACAAAATAAGACTAGTTTGGTGTACTGAAATCTCTTTGCTGCTCTCGTTGCAGATGAAAACATGCCAAGTACTCACCCTAGGGTACACATCCCTTCCCACAGCTACAGAGATGAAAGATTGGTTTCAGATACAGAGTAATTTGTTGGTTCATTAAGTAATGACATGAGATACTCATCATTACCATGTAAAAACACTGTTATTCCTAATAGCACTAATAGAATACTACAACAATATATGAACTGTATATTGTGTGCAGTATAAAGTGGCATAAAGTGTAAAATGTAACAGTGACACAACTGTCCTAATATAATAATGAAGAAACTTTATATATATATATTAGGGGTTGAACGACTTCTGATTTTTTAAAGTCGACTTTTATGTGATGAAAGTCGAGTCGAAGTCGACTAGTCACTGATGACGTCATTAATGAACATAAGCCTGGAGCTGTAAAAAACACCTTGTGCACAGCTATGGCATATGACACAGCGCTGCCCACATGGCTATTGCTCTTGGCTATAACAGCTCATTTTTATCAGTTCTTTTGTCTTTGGGTCGTTATATTTCTCACAGATTTCTGCTCGATTTAAATCAGATAACGTTACAGATAAAGTAGCACAGTAAAGATTACATTCATATGAACGCATTAGTGAGAGCGATTGTGTGTGTGAATCACGGGCTGAGTGACCGTGTATACACACACACACACACACGTATAGTAGGCCTCTGCATGAAAATGCAGCTTATAGATTTAATATGGGCTGCTTTTGGTGCTTGGCACCTTTTTATTGATCATTTTGTGTTTCAAGAAAAAGGTCCAAGGTTAAGAATTATGCTATTAGTTACTTAAATATAAAATGTTTTTCTCTATTTAACAACATTACAATAGTAAAAGACGACCTCCCTTACTGATCACGTCTCTTGCGAGTCACGTACGGGACAAATCAATTAGGCCCAAAATATGGGACGTCCTGGCTAATACGGGACGGTTGGCAACCCTACTTGTGGAGCGCTTTCGGAGTATGTATTTATTTGTCATTTTAACTGGTTGGAAACGGAGCGTAAATGTGGAAGTCCTTCAAAGATTTCTTATCCTGTTGCGCCCTCTATAGGACCAGCGACTAGTCGACGTCAAGCTTAAAGCGTCATGGCAGAGCATTGAAGTCGACTAGCCAACTAATCGATTAGCAGGTGCAACCCCTAATATATATATATATATATATATATATATATAAAATTGTGAAATATTATTATAGTTTACAATTATTTATTTCTATTTTAATATATTATTGCAATTTATTCCTGTGATCAAAGCTGAATTTTCAGCATCATTACGCCAGTCTTCAGTGTCACATGATCCTTCAGAAATCATTCTAATATGCTGATTTGCTGCACAAGAAACATTTCTCATTATTATCAATGTTGAAAACAGTTGCTGCTTCATATTTTGTGTGAACTGACATAGTTTTTCAGGTTTCTTTAATGAATAGAAAATTAAAAAGAACAGGATTTATGTAAAATAAAAATCGTTTAGAACATTATAAATGCATTTTCTGTCACTTTTGATAAATGTAATGCATCTTACTGGCCCCAAAGCGGTAGTGTATATTTTAGGATGTCAAAAAAATATGGAAGATGGGGGAAAAAAAGAGATAGAAAAAAGATGTGAAAAAATTTTAATTGCTTTTTACTTGATGGTTACATCACATTTTTAGAGTCATTAAATTAAAAATGTTCTTAAAAATGCCATAAATGTTTTTCAAAACCATATCAAGTACATTTCTAAGAACTTATGTGTGTTAAACTAGAATTTTAAAACATTTTAATTTTCGTTATTGTGGACACTCCTATTTGTCACTGACCCATATCATATCCATAATGCATATTAAATGAACAGTGTATACTGTAACAAGACAGTGTTTGTGTGTCCTTATGGGTCTAACAGAAATGAACTGCATTAATAAAGTGTGTGTACCTCTCTTCTCTGCTGGATTTCCTGAAGGGCAGGGACACTGTCCTGGACACTTGACAGAAATCTGCTTCCCAGAGATGCAAGCTTGATATTCTACTTTACACTACAAAACACACACACACACATAAAACTGAGATTAGATAAGTACATTGTCGATCTGGGATTAATCTCTTGGTTGAATACATCTGTGACACAGCATTATGAAAAGCAATTCAAACCTTATACACATACTGTATAGAAACACACACACACACACACACACACACACAGTGGCAATTCTCACAAACAGGCAGTGTGTGTGTTACCTTGGTGGAGTAAGTGTGTCCATCTGTTCCACAAACAGGTGAAGGGTGCACAACTGGACATCTTTTGCATTTCAGCAGTGGTGAGTTCAAATTCATGTCTTTAAAACTGCAAAAGAGAAATGAATCTTTTAGCACTAACAATGAAGAAGCCAAACAATACTGATCTGCAGAAATGCAGCCTGTTTCTATCTGTCCTCTTCTTACTATCATCTGCTGCACTGGTTCTGCGCTGGTTTTACTTCAATAGCCAAATTGAAAATCCAATGGCAAACAAATACAGTACAATAAAGAATTATTTCCCTAGAATCAATTGATATCTATTTTATTTTGAACCAACAATATGCAATATTATTAGCATGGCAGGCTAAATAGGAAAACTGTCGATTTAGATTTATAAGATGGTTTCACGTAATCATATTTATTCTCACTTTAAGTAAGAAGTTAATCTTCATATTTTAGTTTCCCTTGTAAAGTTTCGTTCATTGTTTTTGAGGATGAGGTGATGTTAGGAACCCGTACATGAATCTGCCTAATTTGTAGGAGTATGAATCTTTGGGTTGATAGCAAATCAATTTCATTTACAATTCACTTGTTTTCTGTTAGATTCCAAAGCGATATTTGCCAATCCTGAATTATTCAATTTGATTCATTACACAATTTGATTTAACAACTATTTATTCAGTACTTCATTAAAATGCTTTTATAAGATACTTTAATTTGTCTAAATTCTACCAAGTGATAAATGAACTTGCATGAAATAGTTTCACTGGTCACTGATTCAGTGGTTCTCAACCAGGTGGCCGGCGCCCACTAGAGCACCTTAGGTGGACCTAAAATTATTTAAATTTAAATTTTGATAATAAATAATTTTGAAAGTGTAATTTCTAGATCTGTGCTTTGAATATTGTTGTGGACCATGGAGCGCGAAAAAGTTGAAAGACATTGCTTCAACATCTCTTCTGACAAATTATATGCATCTTTTTTTTCTCCCTTTAAAAGGCTGATAAGCATTTTTTAAAATTGTTTTAAAGGGGTCCTATTATGCTTTTTCACTTTTTCAACTTTAGTTAGTCTGTAATGTTGCTGTTTGAGCATAAAAAAGACTAGTATGAGAGCATGTTCTAGTACACCCCCAAAACAAAATCAAAACTTTGTAAAAGAGCATAATAGGACCCCTTTAAAGGTGCACTAAGCAATTTTTGCCAAACGATGTTGATATCTGAAAGCACTAGGGTTGTGACGGTGAGGAAATTTTCCCACCGGTTAATCGACGTGTGACAACACCAATAATACCGGTATCACCGTGGGGGCAGGCGCGTTTCCTCTTTTCCTCGCTTTCCTTCGCATTTTAAATAGCCTTAGATAAATGGCAAAAGTCAACAGGCTTTTAAAAATCCAAAATACTGCCAAACAGGCGCTTTTGTATTTCGTTTCGAAACTAAATCATCCGCGATCGTCTTGTCTGTCTCACCTCACTCTTCTTGTCAGTCAGCTCGACTCACTCTCCTCACTGGATAAATTAAATCTGATCTATGCGACTGTCGTTCGGCACGCTGCATTGAGCAGCCGCGTTCAGTTTTTAATTGTAGTGTCTGTTCTTTTACTGAACTAAATGATTTTTATTACTATAAAAATCAAAACGACGGTGGGGGTCGGTGCCGCGGTGGGCAAGTGACGTAACCGGTGTTGCGGCTTAACAGCAGTATCACCGTCAGCACCGTCTCTATCGCGGCAAGCCTAGAAAGCACCAAAACAAACACGCCCATACCCCAACAGGACCTCGCCCCTATTTTAATAACTCCGCCCCACATGTACATACACAACCCTGGCAGCGACGATGGCGGAATCTGCTATGCCTGCCAGCCGTAGCATATTCAAGCAAAACCCAACACAGAAAAATTGTGAAAAAACAAAATCAACATAACTCACCTATCAAGAAGAAACAAAGCAACCTCTGCGTCCAATTCCAGGCCTTCCCGCTCCTTGAGTTCTCTCCACCGCTGGAAAGCTGCTCCGATATTTACGCAGTACTACCTCTTGCCTGATCGTAACCCTTCTTTTTAATGTTTTGTTCCTCCGAAATTTTCCTTATTTTTTAAATTTTTTATTATCTGCCATCGCTATCTAAAGTCGATCTGCTAATATCCGTCCTGTGCACTCACCGAGCGCTCTCTTCTCCCTATCATCACTAGATGATACTTACTGCTGATTGGCAGAGAGTTTGTTTTGGGACTCGGTCCGACACTGTGCTTGCTTAGTGCACCTTTAATATTTAATATTTGCAATTTGTTTTTTCCCTCATGTCCACAACTCTACATAACAGACGTTATGTGACCACTTTTTGCATTGCACCCACCAGTTGAGAATTTTTCCATACTTCTGTTATTTATGCTTCTCTATTTCTATACTTCTCTCTCTATGTTGATTTCTGTGATACTTCTCTTCAATATCCCTCTTTGTCTGTTTCTTTGGGCCATTAAAAAAAACAAAAAAACATTTGTATTATGCTATCACCCCAAATTCATTAACTGGTTAGTTTCATAACTACAATCACTGTTGACAACTGTAGCTTACAAAATCCAGGTCAGTCTGTGCCTTATTTTCACCTCGGTCACACACACACACACACACACACACACACATACTCTCTCTCTCAGAAGAACTAATTCCCAAACTTTGGCAGGCAAGTTTGCCCAGTTAGTTCCAGTATAGGTTGACTGGGTAAGAACATAGAACAGCCCTTGTTTAATCTCAAAAACTTTTTGGCCATACTTAACATCAAACATGTGCAGGAAAATGTACCATGTAAAATCAATATTAAAAAAATATGGAAAAATGCTACAGCAAGTCCATAACTGGTGAAAATGTTAACTGGAGTAAATACTCCTTAACAAAATCAATGACCTAAAATATTACCATATTTCTTCTGGAAAGCATCTAAAAAAAACATCTTTTGTTACCCACATATGTGTTTGCTTAGTTTGTAGTGGACTTGGCTTGGAACAAAATATGGAATTATTACAAGCTAAAAGCTGGACCAGCTGTTATTAACACCACAGATTTAATATTTTGGTAGCACAGCCATTGGACAGTTCTGATAACATTCAATGTTTTTGTTAACAGTTTACTAAAACAGTTTTTTTCCCTCAGATTTCTCCAGTGGTATTCTCTCTGCTTTTCACTCAGTGTTTTGTTTTCAACCATCCCTGGGTGTTTTGTGAAGTGTTCTAGATCACTGACCCATGATGTCTGACCGATTCATAGCTGTCTCCAAAATGTTTGTAATTCAAGAGGTCATGCACAAATTCAAGGCAGCAAGTGTGCCAATCTTTTAAGCCACACGGTTTTACTACTGTTTCAGTAATGAGCAGTAACTGTGAGTCAGATAGATCGGAGGAAGTTTACCTCATTCTGCGTTGACTAACACAGGTGGGTGTTTGGTAATCTTCAGCCACACACACTTTATGGCGGCCACATTTTATCTTGAGGCATGGATCTTTGGCAGGGTCCAGAGCTGAAACACATACAAAAACAGACGTGTATGAATACAAACAATGAAACAGATAAACATAGCAAATACTGAATACATGAATACTGTTAAATTCAACTTGCATGGTATTTACTTAATAAGAATGAATTGTGAACACAGATAGTGTTGTTTAGTAGCACACTGTCTGCATTGTTTTAGCACCACTTTTACTGTAAAGTAATTGTGTTTTGTGAATAAGAAAAAAAAAATCTATACGAAGCCAGATCTACATACAAAGAATAACACAGATTGTGCAAAAAACAAAATGTTGTCATCAGTTACTTACCCTCTTGTTATTCCAAACCCATAAGACTTTTGTTTGCCTTTGAAACACAAATTAAGATGTTTTTAACGAAATCTGAGATTTTATTTTGGGTGCAACAGATCACAAAACTCAAGGTTCGGATCGTTACGGAGTCACAGATCGGATCATTTTTCAGATCAGCAAAAAAAGAAAAAAAAAAAAAATGAGACAAATGTAAAGAACACTAAATACTTATTTGATACCATAGCAAAACCTAATAGACTTAACTAATAAAGTTCAAACAGACAACAGCCATTAATAAAATAAGAAATAATATACAAATTAGAAGCATGGATAAATACAACAGAACAAAGTTACAAATAAAACGGTCTATCAGTAGTATTCAGGTACAGAAAAGTAATAATTAAATGTAAAATAACATTGCATAGCGTTCACTGAATAAATTAAATATAGATTAATCTGTTAAAGCTGTGCTTTGCTGTTTGAGATAAATGACACAGACAGCAGCAGGTATTTATAGGCTGCTGTCTCTTTAAGACCTAATGCATGGATCCACTATAATGATACACAAAATATTTTTTTCTTTTTACGTCATTTTAAGACATAACCGACTGTGTTTATGAGAATACTTGCCGCGATGGGTATTTTGAGATCATTTTGTCTGTGTGTTCGTTCAAGCGCAAGGAGATGCAAAAGAGAACTCAATTCTGTGTTTGCATTGTGTGCGCACAGAAAACAGTGCGCCAGTACCAAATTGAGAGCCCTTTTGCCTCTTTTTGTGCTTGAATGGTTTAAAATTGCTTGAATGTAAACTGGCAAAACTTAGAAACATGTCAGTCTGTTCTGGTTAAACTTTGCAACTAATCCGCAAATCACATGCGTGTCGAACCGTGGAGCCTGGTCCGTACAGATCACGGATCAACTATGATCTATTACACCCCTAGTCTTTATGGACTTTTTGAAGCATTAAAGTTTTGGTTGCATGGACGTTCAATGGCAGGGCAGAAGTCTCTCTGGTTTCATTAAAAATATCTTCATTTGTGTTTTGAAGATTAACAAATGTCTTATGGGTTTGGGTAATTAATGACAGAATTTTCATTTTTGTTTGAACTAGCCCTTTAAATTATATTTTAGCACATTTAGTACATGGTTAAACTAGATTGTGGGTGGTAATAATGTGCAGGTTTTTGCATTAAAAAACTGTTTAGTAAACTCACCCAATGAATAGCAAAGGTAAACTCCTTTACTACGAAACCACTTAACTCCAAAAATAATGTATCTCATGTGCAGGGTTCAACAAAAATACATGAAAGCCACATATACAGCTGCAGACAAACATACGCTAAGTATGATCTGTCTGATTTGTGTACGCGTAAATAAGAATTCTATTTCTGCTATAGCCTGAAATGGGGCAGTAGCTAATGCTCTGTGACGAAAAGTAAGCGAGAAGGAAGAATAGAGGAGAGAGAGACAGAAAGAATAACAGTCCTAATGCCATTAAGTACTTTTAAAAAAGAGGCTCACGCACATGCACATGCACAGAGGAAGAAAGACAATATCTCACAAACATACTCATCCTTTACCTTCCCCTTGTCGAAGTACAAACACAGCCACACTTCGAACGCTCTCTGACCTCAGATGGTAAGAGCCTTAGTCAAATCCTGCACAGGCTTTAGGGCTTATCCAATCCCAATCTCTTCAGCACCCTCTGAGTCCATTGTCCGTGTGTGTGTGTGTGTGTGTGTGCGTGTATGACAAAATTTGTGATTGATTTGTGCATCATCATGTTGAGTGTGATCAGAATCTGTTTTAAACTGCTCTACTTGCTCTTTTTGACTACTCAATGCTCTATCAATAGTGATTTGCATGAATATCAAACTCGTGATGAATATTCAACAGGGTTCTAATGACTTTCGAATATGCATAATCTCGTAAGATTTACTGCACACTGAGAGTTTGATGTGATAGAGAGTCTTAAAAAGCAGTTTTCTCATTTTCTCAGACGGATGTAGCGTGATGATACGGGTATTAGGCCACAGCATGTGACTGTGAATTAGCACAACAGCTGAGTTCTCATATATGCCTGATTAACATCCACTCAACACTGATAACCGACAAGACGCTATGGCTCAAAGGAGCAGAGATTCACATCTTTCCATTTCCAATGACCTCAAAAAAAAAAAAAAAGCCTGTAACATAAAAACATTTTAAGCATTAAGGCAAATCTTCTGCTATTTCTGTTACTAGTAAAATTCCAAGTTACTTTTCCCATCTAAACCTTGGTAAAGTTGCTAATGTTGGCTTATTATGTTCATACTGCCTTTAAGCATAACTTCCATACATGAAGTATACAGTCCGACAAGATTGCTGAATCCTTTAACCTGATTGGTTGACAGACGTTTCAACATGTTGATTAACTTTCTATAACTGCATGTCTGTGATGTAGTTATCGTATTGGTGAGGTCACATTTATCTTTGCTTTGCAAACTTTTGGAGGCGAATTCCATTCATTTTAAAAGGAATTTGTACGATTGGGTGTTTTGTGCAAGGGCGAAAGTTCCCCATGCAGATTTCGCTCATGTTCAAGTTGGTCGAGCAAATTTACCACGCTGACCAATAGAAAACTGCTGGGTTTTAAAGTGACTTCATGCAAAACACAATGACGTTCCAACCTATGGCTGACAGTCCTACCTTGATCAAATGGTTTTCCTGGACTCCATGTTCCTGGTTCCTAAAAAAAAAAAACATAAGTAAATAAACAGAAAACTTAATCAACAGTCTGCATTTCATTTTTTCTGAGCTTCTGTTTGTTATAGTACATAAAGTAATCCATTGTTTCTGTTTGAATAATGCATTTTTACACTTCCTTGCTCATAGTTACTCATGTGAAACATGAAGTTACACTCAATGCACACTGCATTATTATATGATCATGCAACTACAGCAGCATTAAGGACACATAACGCAAACTTGGAAGAATTTCCCTTCAAACAAACAGGCAGATTAGCAATACTCTGTTCCAATGGAAAAACAAAAGCACAATCATACAAACCTCCACCTCCTGATTGTAGAGGAAGCATTGTGGAAAAAAACAAATAAACATTAGGCAGAACATTAAACACACATCACTTCAACAATAAAACATAAAACACAAAATGGACCACAACAAAATATGCCATAAACAAAGAAATAATAATGAAATACATATGTATGGCTTGGCATTGTGCCTATTTATACTGGACTGTTTGTCGCATTCAGTAATTTCTCTGCACTCTTCTTCATGCTTAATTAATTAAGATGGGTAATATGTCAGTTTCCATCAAAGGTCCATTGAAGACTGATAGCACCATATGGTGACACACACACACCGATATAGATATGATATGGCAGCAGTTGGGTCCTCTTGGAGCTACACATTTTGATGGCTGCCATTTCTCTCACTCCTTCGTCTGAGTGTGTTTGCGTGAAAGGCATGCATGCAAATGCATCTTGGAATAAACAACAGCACATGAAATCCATTACAGCGTCTCCGTTGGTCATTCATAATATCCCTTCCCTTCTTTTCCACTCACAAAGAACTTTATCTTTCTCAGCCTCGCTGTGTGTAAACACAGTCATTCTTCTTTTTCTTCTTGTTTGTGCCTCTATTTCAGCAGCTAAACACAGTTGCCACCCAATCTACACCTAGATCGCTCTTGATATTGTGCATTTGTTTTTCTGTCTTACTTTATGTCTTTATGTACAGATTATTGTCTTCATCTAATACCTACGCAGAGAATGTAAGGGAGCACAAGATAGAAACAGAATAGCCTCCATTATGTTGCAATCATGCTTTTTATAGAAGCCATGTGATAGCATGACTGAATGAATGGACGCTGTCCCCTTGTCTTGCTTGTTGCTGATGCTTTAAGCACGTACATTCACGTACATACTTTCACCAGAAGGGAATCAGACACTTTGTCTGGTCAGGAAAAAGGTGAAAGTAACTTTATTTTGAGACTCACAATAATCAGAAAAAAAAAGTTCAATTTGTAAATTATTCAGACTTTTTTTTTTTTTTTTTTTAACTAATATTGTCAATTTAATTTGTAAATTATTCAAGTCTTTTTTTTTTTTTTTTTTTAACTAATATTGTCAAACCCTGTAGTTTAATTTAATAATTAAGTTGGTTCTAAATAAAGTTTTTTGGGGGGTTATTTAAAAAAAAAATCTGTTCATTAAAAAGCCCCCAAAATATATGTAGTAATATATTATTACAGTATTAGGTCATATTTTTGATACTCTGTTGGAATCCTGCTCATTCCTTGTAATTTTCTTGTCTATCTAGAAAATGCATTTAACTAAACGAGGCAATTAAATGAATTTAAGTCAACAATACTAGAACATATCAAATTTTAAAAAATTATATTTAAAATGGTCTAAATAAGTGCAAACAAATTGTCCTCAATTAATCCATTTACTTTATTTATTGTTTGTGTTTAAATAAAGGATGATTATGCTCTAACTAACATACTAAAGTATGTAAAGTACTTGACTATAATTTTAACTGTATGTGTTTTCCAATATTACATTTTAAGTTAGTTTAAATGTACTAAACTACAACTTTACTGTTACATGACATACATTTAAAATTAAATTTACCATAAACTCTTGTCAGTACATTTTACAATACACTTTAACCATATTTCAAAGACAATAGAAGTAGTTATTAAATGACATGTAAAGATAAAAATATATTTTAAATCCTACTTAAAAGGATCAAAAACAATTAATTTAATTGCATTTAACATGCAGTGAAGTGTCCAAAACCAGGACATTCAGTTCACACATAAGTAAATTTTTTAAAGTATATTATTTTAGTAAAAAGATTGTTTGAAAGTATGCTACAGTGTAATTCTTCACACAAGGAAATCTTTTTCTTTAAAATAAATACAATACTATCTCCGTTGGATTTTGACACATTAAAGTAGCACATTTTTAATAAACAAACAGCAGTTGGAAGACATTTGAAAGTAACTCTCCCATCTCAACTTATTGAATTCCCAGGGATTCTCAGGGATTTATAAAGTGGCATTATATTGTTTTGTATCTGAATATATAGTAAATAATTATAGTGTGCAATACCGATCATTTGTTTCATTTAAATATACTCCATCACCACAGTTCCCTTGCTTCAAACACACATACACAATCAGATTAGCATAGTCTGAGCACTATAAATCATGATTATTTCACTGTAATCACTTTAAGGGCATTTCTCAGCATACAGAGGGATTTCCTTGGGTATTATTAGAAGGCTTTCAAGCATATGTTGAATGAATAACCAATAAAGAAACAGTGCAGCATTAATCTGTTAATACTAAGAGAAGTACAGCATTAAACCAGTGACACTGGACAGTGTGTACAGCAAAATCCCATTCTTATCATTTAGCATATTGAGGAGCAGGTCAGTGTGTGTGTGTGTGTGTGAAAGAAAGAGAGAGAGGGCAGCCAGCATGACAGCAAGGCGGCTGTTCTCTCATGCAGAAAGTGCCGGAAGCGTCTCACCCTTCTGACATCATTCATTCTTTATGACCCCCACCCCCCCGTCCAGTCTTTAAGCACATTTGCGTTCACAAGGGCACCAAAAACAGGAACAAGCAACCCTACAGAGAGAGCAGAAGCTACATAGAATCAGAACAGAATCAGTCCATGCCACACCAGATGCTACATGATACAAGCAATAAAAACCAGCTCTTCAGGGGCATTCAGGCTGACAGCAATTTACAGTGACAAAGTCATTCATTTTTAAAGACAGCTGACAATTTCTGGCAAAATGAGTGACAGCGACTGTTGGCAATGAAAACCCATTTGATGAGGTCACTACCATTGGGACTGCAGACTATGATCACTGCTCAGTAGACTCTCATTCGAAACTGTGGCTTTAAAGTTTAGTCATCTCCAATTTAGACTTCTATAGTCAAGCTGCTCTTTTCAAAAAGTAATCAGCTAAACTACAAGCTAACAAAAAGTATTTACTGCATTGAAGTTACTTGAACAGTTCTCAAGCAGGGAGTCAGAATATTATATTTATATTAATAAATATACTACATTTAAAATTAGGCCTGTCACGATAAGGTAGACACGGAGTAATAATATCAATAATGTTGGTAATGTCTTTGCTGGGAAGATCTAATAGTGATTTCCCAGGGGGACATTTTTATTGCACCATTCAAAATCGATCAACAGTCCTACAAATGAATAAACAGGAATGTTTCTTGCTCTAAAGCTGTGGTTCTCAAACATTTTCACTTGAAGGCCCCCCGTTTTCAAAAAAGAAAGAAAAAAACAAATCTGAAGCCATCCTGTCCACATTAAGCATGGTTAATTTTGTGATTCCAGACATTTCAGAAACTGCTCTTCCAAGAACAAAACTAAGCAGAGGTTACTGAAGTTTACATCTTGAATTTAATGTATGGGTTTTTTTAGAGAGATTTTTAGAGAGATTATTTTCTTATAGTAATAATAATTTATTAATTTACTTTTTAAGTAAACTTAAATAATCTTTTAAGTAAACTTAGTTCAAATCTCAGTTAACTGGCATTTTTATTGATGAACTTTGTCAACTGAAGTATATCAGTAACTTTTATTTTGCTTTTATTTTGTGATTTCACTAGCTGTGTTTACATGCTACCAAATTAACCATTAGTAATCAGATTGATGGCTCAATCAGAATGAAAAGCCTTCAAATAAATACCTGAATAGTTCCAACTGAGCTTGATTTGTATAAAATTACGATTTGATTGGTTGGTTTAGACCTGCAAGCATGAGCATGTAAATGCCTGAATCTGATATTTTCTCAATCAGACTAAAAATTGTTTGCATATGTCAATATGTGCAGTGCCATGTGTATGTTTAAATACGTTTTACATCTTAAAAGCACATTTAATGAACTGGTCAGTGGAGGAATATTTGCTAAAAAGATCTTCAGATCTTCGTTCATTCATTTATAACCATTTATCATTTAATCATTTTCTTTTTCCATTTAATCATATAATTATTTACAATAACAATTTAAACCATTTATATACTCATTTCATTGACGCATGTCATCAAGGCAAAAGTGATAATTATTCTCATGGTAGCTTCTGTGACATTATCGTGGAATTTTCTTTCCAGTTCTGAATGTGGAATACATGTAATGCACATGTAAATGCATATATGAATCATTTTAGGGTTTAAACAAACAGTTCTTTGGAATTTGAAATCAGATTGGATTCTTTTGGATTGATGAAATGTACATGTCATTTTAGTACTGCAAAAGCCTTGCAGCTTTTCCTTTTTGTGAGATATAGTCCTTCCTGTTTCGAGGATGCTTTCCAGACGTGTCCTTTACACCAAAGTCAAACACATGCTCATAGATTGGCTGTGCTTCTCATTCAAGCCTCTCACAAAGTCACAGAAAATTCTCCATTCTCTTTTCCTACCTCCTCTGGCGACATTAGCCTGAAGTTGATAGAGCGTTAAAAATGTCACTAGCACAGCTGACAGTGAAGTCAAGAGTGTGTTTATGTGTGTGTGAGAGAGACAGAAGATGTTTGACACTGCAGGGGGATCACTGATGGCCATTTTCAGCCTGTCAATCTAACAAAGCCACACACACTTCACCAAACAAAAGCTTGACAGCCCGTGCTTCCCTTACATGTGCGGCGTCTCAAAGCTTAAATGTGATTGGGGGTCTGTGATTTTAGGGCTCAGAGTCTTTCAGTAATTGCTTTGCTGTAAGGGCCAGTTGATTACGGGGGAAAATCTTGTTGAGCCGAACAACTAATCTACATAAATCACTTTCTCTTTACTGATGGCCTGAAGTGTCACATCGAAAGCCTAAGTAATCTTTGATGTGCCTTTAGCTGCGAAGCTGAAATGAAAAGAAGCAAGAGAAGACAACTGAGAGAGCGAGTTTTCAGTGAGTGCATGTGTGCATGCACTGTAAAATAAAAAGGGAATTATGGTTTATTCAGCATATGAGGTCTTTGAGTCGCAGATTAAGGAATTTGAATTACTTCAACTTCTACAGAAAAACACAAAATTCCATCTAAACTTGAAAGTTGTCCAAATAGTTTATTATTGCTGATTAAGGGTCTGTGAATTCCCAGCATGCATTGCATCATGAATTCATTACGTGGTTATTGATACAGAATTATTATTTTAATGTTGACTTGCTCTTTCTTTGTCTTAAAGAGATCGTTCTCCCAAAAAGGAACATTTTGTCATCATTTGCTCACCCTCATATTGTGCCAAACCTGTATACATTTCCTTGTGAAACACAAAAGATTTCTTTTGACAGAATTTATATTTTTGTGAACTACCCTTTAACTAGTTTTGTCTTAACTAGTTATTTGTTTTATATTAATATAGTTGATCTTTTTTCCTAATGTTTGTTGATTGTCATGAAGTGTTTTTGTGACAATTGTTGAGGCCGATGTTATCTATAGAAAACTACTGCACATACAGTAATATCTTTGCTTCGCAAAATGTTGTGTTCTTCAGGGACAAATATTAATATTAAATTTGTGTGAATAAAATTAAGGCAAATACAAATCTCAAAAGTTGCTAATTTACAATTTGTTGAACAAGAAGCCTTTAGTTGTTTTGACAAGAACATATTAGCGGAATGAGACTTTTGCTTTTATTAAGCAATAAAATACTAATTGTCTAAATTAAAGTAGCATTACAGTTATTAAGAATCTCAGGTATTAAAATGTCAATGCATCATGTTTCCTTAATTGTTTAGTTAAAGGGGTTATATGATGCGATTTCAATTTTTCCTTTCTCTTTGGAGTGTTACAAGCTCTTGGTGCATAAAGAAGATCTGTAAAGTTGCAAAGACTAAAGTCTCAAATCCAAAGAGATATTCTTTATAAAAGTTAAGATTCAGCCACGCCTACCTAAAATGGCTCGTTCTAAC
>NW_015638974.1:531434-532850 GCF_001515625.1 Sinocyclocheilus rhinocerous | reverse complement strand
AATCACAACGCACTGGATAGCTGGCCAATCAGAGCACACCTCACTTTTCAACCTAACCCTAACCCTAACCCTAAACGGCATAAACACATTTCATTAAACCAAATGCACAAAATAATGTTCTTTTTAGCAACATCATATGACCCCTTTAAATGGCGTCTATGGCCTTGACGTTCTTGATACTGAGTCAATGTCAATGTCATTGGTGTTCTTGACTCTACCAGTTTAAACGTGTTAGTTTTTACTGGCATTCCCATAAAGTGCACTTCAATAATTCACTGAAATGAGAGTATGTATACAAAAAAAGAATAGGAGAGAGAATAATCAGGTAGTGAAACAGTTCTAATTTGTCACGATCTGTGTTTGAGACCTACGCCACCCATGTGACTGTCTTAACTACAGAAAATCTATGTTGAACGCCTCCCACTCACATACTGGCGTGTAAAATCTAAGAATTTATTAGCCAATGGGTTAGACATTATTTAGTCGTCCAGAGTAAGATTTAGTCGCATTTGCGAGTGATTTACTCGCAATGTAGAGGGTTGCTTACATAAACAACATTACCGCAAATAGGCACACAGGAGGAAATGGAAGTCCTCTGGTCCAGATGATATCATTACACTGAGCGTTCACTGTCAATTAACATCATGTTTAGAAAGAACCTTGTTATGTAACTCGACACATCTTGATTGTTGTGTTGATGTTGATGTGCATTCACTTTTGGTTTGCCAGTTACTGTGTACAGGCTTAAAACATTCATTGTTCTATGCATCTTAGTATTTTGGTCTAACACAGTGTTTCCCAGTATTTCTTTGTCTTATATCTTAATCACTAAACCAGAAATGAGTTCCATTTACATTATATTATACTGAATATATTTAGCATTATTATTAATATGTTTACACAATAGTTCCTTGAATTTAATTGGCCGAGCGGCCTTTACAGATCTTCTTTATGCACCAAGAGCTTGTAACACTCCAAAGAGAAAGGAAAAAATGAAATTGCATCATATGACCCCTTTAATGTGTTTTTTTCTTCATAAAGCAGGGTTTACAAGTGTGCAGAGAGTGGGAAATGTAAGAGTGATTACAGAATGCTTTGAGTGGGAAGCAGAAATCACATATACACTATTTCAGACTGACATCTGACATGCACAAGCTTGATGCTTTGCCTTCTTTTAGAATTATTTTTGTTGACAATGAAGAAACATACAAACTAACTAACCTGCCTATTTTTGCCTGAAGTTACTCAGCATCTACGTCTTGTTCATTAATGGCTGTATATCAATATCACACTCACAATCATGTATTTGTTCTGACTTTCATCACACGTGCAGCATATTAATTTTAAAATGAGTTTTAATTTTAGTATCCTATTTATATATATATATATATATATATATATATATATATATATATA
>NW_015638974.1:529944-531255 GCF_001515625.1 Sinocyclocheilus rhinocerous | reverse complement strand
ATATATATATATATGCCTAATTTAATAAGTCATAATTACCGTTTTATAAGTTTAACAAAGCAAAATCCTTATAACCAGGTAAAATATCTTTGGGGTAAGTGTACCACGGTTGAAAATCACTGCACTAACACATGCACGCACGCACACGCATCAAGCATCGCAACATCCGCAGGTGAAGGAAATACTTGTTGTTGTTTGTAAGATGCTCTCATTTCTGGTCTTTGTATTTAACAAACCCAAGTGCTCAGGCTGAAAGACACAAAGCTAGTTCAGACCTCGTCTTTAGTGTATTAGCCCGTGGATGGTTAAAATAGCCGTTCCAAAGCCCACTTAGCGGCGCAGAAGTGACGCACTGAGTCTAACTGACCGGTGACTGTCTTCCGTAATATACTGAATTAATACAAAACATGCGGATTTACGAAAGCCGTACTTGGGCTTTTATACAGGCCAAATGAAATCACACGCTGCTTCTTACTAAACATTTAGCATCTTACCGTAAGAAGACGTGACACACGCTCTCAAACAACACACACGGACCCAAATTACAGGCAGTGTCTCAAAACCGAGTGAGCTGCCTATCTAGTCAGCATCCATTCAAACGCGCTTGCGATGCCCAAAAACGCCGTCTAGGTAGGCAGCTCACTAGATTTAGGGAATGAGCAACTATTATGAAGCACTCACATCTCTGAATTTGTCCCATCTCCCGGTCAACCATTTGTCGTCCAAAAAATTGCCGTTGTCGTTGCGGGCAGAAGCTCCGGCGATCAGCAGCGCGCACACACCGACCAGCACAAACATCTGCATCGAGACCGAGAGAGAAATCATCACACCGATAAACACGGCGACAGAAAAATGACCAATAACCGTTAGAATAATCCCTCGTGCGTCACCTTCAAGAGGAGAATGTGAGCGCTGTCATTGACTGCGGATCTCCGTGCTAAGACTCAACTGATCTTCACCAATCTCTCTCTCTCTCAACTGATATTCACCAATCTCTCTCTCTCTCAACTGATATTCACCAATCTCTCTCTCTCTCTCTCTCGATAAAGCGTATGCTCGTGAAGGCGGACGTACTTCCTGCTCTTCATCGAGTTTGCTGTTCTTTTCTTTCTATAGCCTATTAGTTATATGTACATCTGAATGAGAAGCATGACCAATTTAAATAAGAAAATATTCAACTTAAGTTAACGCATTAAATCAGCGTAGAGATGTCTAAACTTCTCACTCAGAAGGTGCAAACATTTCTGGATTCTGGGAAGGAAGTAAATTATATTCGTAAAAAAAAAAAATATATATATATATATATATATA
>NW_015638974.1:483598-529549 GCF_001515625.1 Sinocyclocheilus rhinocerous | reverse complement strand
ATATATATATATATATATTCTGTACATTTTAGTGAAAAAAGTATTTAATATTATATTTACATATAATATTAAATAAATAACAATAAAGTGGGGAAAAAGGTACATTAGAAATGAAGATATTTCATTTTGAAAGTCAATTATACTGTATACAGTAGCCTACCTTAAAATACTGTACAACATGCCGTAAAAGTATTTTAAAGTCCAAAAAATGGCTACTGACCATAAACACCTTTATTGCCAAATGCCAAGGACAAAAATACAGTTCATTTAACATCTTTTGGTGTGACCTCGTGGATATTTTTGCATTAGCTATTTGGTCTACAGCTGCAAAAATTTAAACAGCTCATGAATTGAAAGATAATTTTTTATTTTTTTTTCTTTAAAACTGAAGGATGAGCACTAAATATTGTCTCAGCATGACACAGATGCTGTCGATTACCACAGACAATAATAGAGCTTAAGCTGTTTTGAACCCAAAACATTCATTTAAGAGGCTTGAGGAACAATGGAGCTCAAAGTACATAAATTGGCATCCCAACCACAAACAGTAGCAGGGATCACGTGAGCTCATGAACCACGTCACTTTGGATGAAAATGCCTGCAAGATGTAAATGTCTCCATACTTTATTAGAGCCACTAATATCTATTCTCTTGGCATTGCTTTTATGCTCTCACACCTTGGGATGCCCATTCTGATGTATATTAGCTCCATGTTATACCTGAGCCACCCCTGGCATTGTTCAAACCTGTGCCCTGGGAGTCTCACTCAGCACTTGCTAAAAACTAGTGACATGTTAAAGCTTTGCTTAACATTTTCTTCAGATGTAATCCCTTTTAGCAATCCCCTACTGTAGAAACAGCAATTAGTCCTTACTATTAATAGAACTTGTTTGTGGTTAATTGAGCAAATTAATAGGAGGCATATTGATTTATCTGTCAGTGTTCTTAAATTTTCAGTAAATGACAGAAAAAAGTATTGGTTCTTCCCAAAGTTTATTCTGTTTGTTAGTATATTCTTTCCTTGGTGCTGTGTGGTATCGGCGTTTGGTATCGGGGCATTTTAACGAGTACGAGTACGGGAGACCAGTATCGGTGCATCCCTACTTGTCACTTTTGTTTTAGCCATTATTTTCAATTCCCTTTTCTTCTTTATTTTTCTATTTTCCGTAAAGCTCCTCTGGAAAAATACAAATAAATCAAAATCAAAATTTTCAATTAATCTAAAATTAATTATTTACACTTGAGATTCTATATCAGTCTAAACATTGTTAAACACTGATACAGACCCTCAGCATACAGTCTTACATTTTCATAAATCATAAGCATACAGGTCATAAGTCTGACTAAACACATGTTCACAGTTTACCTACATTGACAATGTCGAACCCAATTTTCCTCCACAGTTTCAGTACTTAGGCCTGTTTCACACACACACACACACACACACACACACACACACACACACACACACACACAGCATCTGTCACGTGAACAACGGATATTTATTTCAGTACCCATATTAACAGGTTACAGCATTCCCACTGTGCGCGTGAGCAGCGTTGCGCCTCAGAAGCCTCACTGGCGTGCCGCTGAACATAGAGTTTGTTGCTGAGCCTGTTTTTGCTGTGTGTCACACTGAACTCAGCGGAAAAAAATGCGCTATAAAGCTATTTATTACCACAATTTTTTTGCATATAGGCTTTTATGAAGAAATATACAATAATGGCGCAAACTACTTTCCCACTGTATGAAAAAAGAGACTGATTTTAGATGTAAGCAGTCTTTAAACCACATATTGGGGGTGGGTTCCATTTTGTGTATAGAGTACAGTTATTATCATTTGGATGTAAATGTGATTTTGAAGTTATTTCAGTAAGTTTGTAATACCTCTCAATGGACAACTCTTGATCACCTTTTTGTAAATATAATTTATGACATATAGGCCTAACAGAAAAAGTAACCTACACTGTTAGAAAAAACAAAAATCTGCAGAAAAACAGAAAGAGAATTACTAGTACATTTTCAGTTAAGCGTATGAACATTTCCTTCAACCCTAAAGCAAAAAATGCAATGCTGTACGAGTAAAACACCTGTGAAAAATGTATATGAAAAATTCCTTCGCATTCACGTGGTACATCATATTCACATGGCCGAAATAAGATTTTTTTTTTCTGCAGCAGAAATCCTGTCTGTGTGAAAGCATGTGAGACTGTTGTTGCAGTTATGCTGCCACTTAACTTTTACAATGTTTGTGTGTGCATTGTGAAAAAGGCCTTAAAGGAATAGTTTAACCAAAAGTGACAATTTTGGATTACTGTGATGTTTTTATCAGCTGTTTGGACTCTCCTTTTGATGGCACCCATTCACTGCAGAGGATCCATAGGTGAGCAAGTGAATGGTGCTAAATTTCTCCAAATCTGGGGGGGTGAACTATTCCTTTAAAGGCAATCATAAAAGTGAAAATTCTGTCATCGTTCACTTACCCTTGTGTTGTTCCAAACCTGACTGACTTTCTTCAGTGGAACACAAAAGCAGATTTTAAAGAATGTTGATTTTGGTTGTTTTTATCAGCTGTTTGGACTCTCCTTTTGACGGCACCCATTCACTGCAGAGGATCCATAGGTGAGCAAGTGAATGGTGCTAAATTTCTCCAAATCTGGGGGGGTGAACTATTCCTTTAAAGGCAATCATAAAAGTGAAAATTCTGTCATCGTTCACTTACCCTTGTGTTGTTCCAAACCTGACTGACTTTCTTCAGTGGAACACAATAGCAGATTTTAAAGAATGTTGATTTTGGTGACCATTAAATTCCATTGTATGGATGAATAAACACAGAGACATTTCTCAAAATATCTTCTTTTATGTTACACAGAAGAAAGGAAGGCAGTGAACATAGTATTTTCTCAGAATTTGTTGTCAGGATTTGAGGTGAGTTTATTGGGCTTGTAAAAATGAATACGTAATGGTAGACAAAGAAAGTACTGCAGCATGTAAGAAATTAAGGAGTCTGGGGCACATCTAACTAAGACCAATGAAATATTTAAAGAACAAAAATGGTCACCTGAATCCATGAGGGAGAATGATGTGGGAATAAGCTTTTCATGTGTGACAGAACTATTTTTCTTAGAGAAGGAAAAACAAAGTCCAGGTTGAGCGCCCGCTGCTGTTTGAAAGAAAGTCACAACCTCTAGATAATGACTAGCAGGTTATTTATTTTATTTTTTGACAGAGATACAGTGGGCCAATAGGGAAAAAATTGTATACTATTTGTGTGCCAACATACTTGCACGAAAACAAAGTAATTCAGCATAAAACAAAGCAATTACATTAAAGTGCATTTCTGTTTTGCACACATACACACTCTGGACAAAAGACAAGTGTTCTGGTCATGGCGTGTTCTGTATTAGGCTATTTAAAGCATGATTAAAAATGCAGTACTGGGTTTGAGACGTAGCAAAGAGTGATTTCCTTCTACACACATACACAAACACTTTCACTCTCTCTTACCCAGGGCTGTACGTTAACTTTTTTTTCACATAGCACTGGTGCTACAGAGGTTGAAAGTTTTGTAGCAGGGAATAAGCTTTTCATGTGTGACAGAACTATTTTTCTTAGAGAAGGAAAAACAAAGTCCAGGTTGAGCGCCCGCTGCTGTTTGAAAGAAAGTCACAACCTCTAGATAATGACTAGCAGGTTATTTATTTTATTTTTTGACAGAGATACAGTGGGCCAATAGGGAAAAAATTGTATACTATTTGTGTGCCAACATACTTGCACGAAAACAAAGTAATTCAGCATAAAACAAAGCAATTACATTAAAGTGTATTTCTGTTTTGCACACATACACACTCTGGACAAAAGACAAGTGTTCTGGTCATGGCGTGTTCTGTATTAGGCTATTTAAAGCATGATTAAAAATGCAGTACTGGGCTTGAGACGTAGCAAAGAGTGATTTCCTTCTACACACATACACAAACACTTTCACTCTCTCTTAGTCTTACCACCTTGTGTGTATGCTGGCAGGTGGGAAAAGTGAGGTACATTTTCTCAGTTTTTTTTTTTTTTTTTTGAGAGGGGTTTTCAGGGGAAGTGACTGATTTCATATCATTTTTTTGCAGAATTTGACTTCTTTCACTTGCCTTTCAGAATATGGGAATTAAAAAAAAAACGTGTAAATGTATGCATACCTATATTTCCCTTAAAAGGGATGTGAAAGTGTGAACAGATGGCTCAGCAGATGAATCAAAAGAGGTAGTCTGCAAACACTTAACAAACAGACCCACAAAACTTATCTTTGCAGTAGGCCTACTTGCTGTGGTTTGCAATTTGTACAACTGTTATTACAGGAATAGTTCACCTAAAAAAATAAAAATGTACTAAAAATTTACTCACCCTCATCCATCCAAGATGTAGATGAGTTTGTTTCTTCATCAGAACAGATTTGGAGAAATGTAGCATTGCAATACTTGCTCACCAATTGGATGCTCTGCAGTGAATGGGTGCCGTCAGAATGAGAGTCCAAACAGCTGATAAAAACATTACAATAATCCACAAGTAATCCACACCACTCCAGTCCATCAGTTAATGTTTTGTGAGCGAAATCCATTATTAAGTAATTTGAACTGTTAACCATTGCTTATGGATGAAATACGAGTCCATAATTCATTATAACGCTTCCTCCAGTGGTCATTTTAGCAATTTTAGCCGAAAGCAACAGTTTGACGTTAAAAACATCTTAGTGAAAATTTGTTCACAATAAACACACAGCTTTTGGCTTCACAAGACATTATGCACTGGAGTGGTGTGGATTATTGTGATGTTTTTATCAGCTGTTTGGACTCTCATTCTGACGGCACCCATTCACTGCAGAGGATCCATTGCTGAGCAAGTGATGCAATACTACATTTCTCCACATCTGTTCTGATGAAGAAACAAACTCATCTACATCTTGGATGGATGAGGGTGAGTAAATTTTAATTTTGGCAGGAACTATTCCTTTAAAGTGACCAGAAATTTGCCAATATATATTGCATCAAATAATTATGGAAATATTCACATTATTAAAATACAAAACTATAAAATGTAATTGCACGAATAACATTCAAATACTCGTACTGTGCAAAAAAAGTGAAGGGTGTCATTGTATGTTCTTTTCAAATGTAGTCTGAATGTGGTCTGATTTACCTCTGTGGGTGAAGGAAAATGAACATTTACTTCTTTTCCGCTTTCACATCCTGCAGATAGGCTTATTTCAGATCATCCTTAACTGAAAAGCATTTTTGCTTTTTGGGGGAACATGCAAGCACACACCGACAGCCAATTCAGTTTTAACTTTCTTTTTGTTTTCATTTTGAAAAGCCTGCTAACTTTGCTGTTTACCTCACGCTATGGAGGCTTTCTTTTCATTTTCTTATTTATTTGATTCCACAGTGTTTGCTAAACTTTCTGTAATTTATTAGCCGATATAATAGGCTATAGGCTACAGCATAACGTTAATAAACGTTATGCTATTTGTCATTGTAGCCTACTGTTTTATTGTTGTGCTTTACATTAAAGAATAACAATGAATCTATCTTTCAAGCATTTTGTTTTTATTTGTTTTAAAAAGTGAAAGGTGTATAGATGTAAGCACAACAGACAATTCTCTTTTCTTGTAAAACGTGACACCAAGATGGCGAATTCGAAAGTGAAAGCGTCCGAAGCCCGACTTATAACATGGCAAAAGAGGAACTCCCATTCACAAAATTCAAATCACAAATAATAGCCTACTGATGAAAAGGAACGGGTTAAATGTTAATCCCACATTTGTTACCATATAACTATAACGGTAAAAACTATTCATCTATTCATCATTGATTAATCCCATGTTGTAGCAAAACAAACAAACATAATAAATAAATAAAAAATATGTGCGGCCAAATCCTGACCAGCTGAGAAAGCTTGTCACACCAGTGGGAAGAATGAGGCTAGAGCCCTGTTAATTGTCAGGACACTGGGACACACCTTGTGAAACTGGGACACCTGGGACTGGGAGATATGGATATCTATATAGCTATCTACAATGTAGGCCTATGCATTTTATAGACAATACACATATTGCAAAAGACAGAGATAGAGAGAGAGACTTCTTTGGTAACCAAAGAAATGGTGACACCTAAATGGTTTTTATAAACTAAATCAATGAATCAACCTAAAAACATAAAGTTATAACCAACAGAAATCAGTTTTATATGTTAAATCAGGAGGAAATAGCTCTTTAATGTTGTAAGTTACCAGTGCACTTTTAACTAGGCCTACTCATGGCTGCTCATGGACTTTCAATAAATGTATGATAAATAATGAAAATCCTGTCATTATTTACTACTTACCCTCATATCATTCCAAGCTGGGGTTTTTTCCCCCTCACACAAAAAGAGAATTTTGAAGGTGCAGTATGTAGTATTGACAGCTAGAGGTTGTAATGGGTACTGCAGTCCAAATCCAAAATATTGGAGAGCGTCGTTTTTCCCGCCCGCTCCTCCTCAGACTTGAGGTTGCCAGATTGAGGACACAAAAGGGGAACGAGTGCAACAGAAAATGTTAGTTAGGCAATGAGCCTTACACACACGTTAAGTTGGTGAGTTGATTTATCCACGTTTTAATATGCCTCTAGTCATAGAGATTTTTAGTTAGATCTTGAGGCTTTTTAGGTCGGCTAGAATTGGGATCTCTGCCCCAGTTCGTTTGCTGGCCTCAATGGCTGCGATACGTTGTTTTCCACTCTCTGGCAACCCAGGGTGTTCAAATACTATTGGTTAAACTGGCAGTGGGCGGAATCACACAGACCAAAACAAAAACAGGCATTTCGACACGGAACGCACATTTCACAGTAGAATAATATCTATCTATCTATCTATCTATCTATCTATCTATCTATCTCAAGATCAAGTTAAAGTGTTAAAAATATGTTAAATATATATATGTTAAGTATATATGTTAAAAATACTTAACATGCTTGGATACAAAAATAGTGAAAGAAGGACATTCAGGGCAAACAGTATGTGTAAAGGGATATAGTAAATGGGTGAACATGATTTCATCAAGTACAGCGTTCCTGAATCAACATCCTTTTTGATCCTGGAGCATCATTCCAATTAAATTTGAGGAATAAGTTTACAGTTAATATCAGTATTAGGCTATAACCAATGCAGTCCCTAAGCTCAAAGTCAATGAACAAACAACAGCCATCACATGTTTTTTTCCCTACTTATAGTGGTAATTTCATTACATGACTATTGTTTTTCCTGCAGGTGAAAACAAGATGCATTAGTTTGCACCTCTGTTACTTTATATATCTGGGCTGTCAATTGTTTGCCTGACTTGTGTGAGATTTTTGTATGCTCTCTACATTGTAGTAGCAAGAAATGTGTAGAGTGGCAAGGCTAAATTTAATAGAGTGCTAGGGGCTTTATAAAAATTACTGTTGTTGACAGCTAATTACTTAGAATAAGTATAGCAGTAGCCAAGTCGAAGCAATCAGAAGTAGGCCTAGGCTAACTAATTTTATTTTAAAATAAGTCCTGTCAAACGATTAATCGCGATTAATCGCATCCAAAATAAAAGTTTTTGTTTACATAATACTTGTGTGTGTACTGTGTATAGTTATTATGTATATATAGATACACTCACATGCATGCATATATTTAAGAAAAATATGTTTTGTTTATATATAAATATAAATATTTATATATAATATATATTATATTTGAATATAAATATATATATATATATGCATGTAAATATTTATAAAATATATACATGTATGTTTGTGTATTTATATATAGCCTACATAATAAATATACACAGTACACATACATATATTTGTAAACAAAAACTTTTATTTTGGACGCGATTAATCGCGATTAATCATTTGACAGCACTATTTAAAATCCAATAAGCTCTGAAATGGTTTCTGAATCGCTATTTAAGGCTAAATGCAGCATATGAACTGAAGGCATGGAGGCCGCCTGCGCTTCCCCACTGCTGCAGACGGTCAGACCATTACCAAATCCTAAACAAACAAATAATGATAAAACACACTTTTCTGAATTTTATTAGCCTATTTGTCTCTCAGCAGATCGTATAATCACAATACATCACAATACACTTTAATCACAAAGTTATCTATCATTGGGATAATACCACATTATTTTCAGCATTCAGCATTCTAGAAATAAGCATATCAAATGTAGGCTTATCATAGGCAAATTCTGTCTACTAAATGCACAAATGTAATGTAAGTGAGGGTGGTAATGGCAGAATCATTTTTGGCTCAACTATTCCTTTGAAATTGGAAAGAATTAAAAATACAAGAGGATACAGAGGCAAAACAGAAAGACATGCAGACAGAAAGAGAAAGACAAAGGGAAAATGAAGTGAATAGCCACCAGGCTCAACAGAAAGAGAAATGCATGATGGGTTATCTCAATGCAGAGGGCTTTTTACGCATGACAAGTTTGTCCTTGTGCACCTGCCCACAGAGAGGAAGAGATAAGAGAAAGTAAATGAATAAATCTTTAATTAAATCTAGTTTTCAGTGGACATGTTGTGCCTTAGGCACGACTGAGTTTTAGGTGAAGTGTAACGATTTCACACTTACAGGTTACAAGTGCGTGTGTGTAATCATGCACAAATGGTAGAATGGTTCCATTAGAAACAATCAAAAAACAAATACATGTGTTCACGGAAACAGGAAGGTGAGAGATCAGATTAATGAGAGTGAAAGCACAGGATGCCCATGTGTGCGCCTGTGTCCCTCATTAATGAAAAGAGAATCTTTTAGCAACTCTAGTTAAGTTATTATCAACACTCATTGTTCTCAAAATGTGTGAGTGAGTGTGGGGGTGTGTGTGTTTGTGTGTGAGTGTACGGTTGTTCTCACGCAAAAGAGTTTATGGTCATTTCGTGCTGAAAGGCAGACATGATATTTTCAGCAGTTTCTTGATGTGAGGCCTGAGAAATGCATTTAAAATGTGTTAATGTAACAGGTTTGCAAATTTAGTTTTTAATAAGTTACCACTCGGTAAGCGCTTACTAAGTTACGATCAAAGTTTAGTTTGTAATTGCAGCAAAATACACTACCATTCAAAGTGTGGGCTTAGTAAGATTTAAACTTTTAAGAAATGAATACTTTTGTTCATCAAGGATGCATTAAATTGATCAAAAGTGACAGACATTTATAAATATGTGCAAATATATGTTGTTCTTTTGAACTTTCTATTCCTCAAAGAATCCTGAAAAAAAAAAGTATCACAGTTTCCAAAAAAAAAAATTAAGCAGCACAACAGTTTTCAATGTTGATAATAATAAATGACACCAAATTAGCATATTAGAAGGATTTCTGAAGGATCATGTGACACTGAAGACTGGAGTAATGATGCTGAAAATTCAACTTTACAATGACAGGAAAAAATGTCATAATTTTCATTTTAAAATCAAAATAGAAAATAGTTACTGTATTTTCAAATGTAATAATAGTTCACAATATTACAGTATTCACTGTATTTGGATAAATACAGCCAAATCGAACAACAACAACAACAACAACAATAATAATAATAATAATAATAGGACAAGCACAATTATTCAGACGATACACTAAATACTAAACATTAAATCCAACAATGAAACATTCAGCTTGAAAAACTGATCTGCTTCCTGATCTTTTTGGATATGTCTCCCTCTGCTGGTTTGTCATGGACAATACAGTGCAGTGCAGTTTTCAAATGCACCTCTGGATGACAGTATTGTATAGCAACCTAATAAAGGAACTGACTCAGCTTCATAAGCTTGAAATATATTTATCAATACAACGCTGCATGCATATATACTCTTCAAATAATTCACTTTTTCCACTTTATGTCTGAGCTCAGTGAAAACGTATCTCAGTAGTCTTATTTTTTATGCAGGAGCTGTAACTAGTGGGAGCACTTTCAAGTCTCGCACTTTGCAAATGCAATTTTAAAACATTCAGATACTCTCATTTGTCTCGGCTTCATTTTATGTTAAATCAAATGCAACCGGACAGTTCATCTATTAGACTGAGATTCTCAGTCTCTCTCTCAAATGTTGATAGCATATAGCTCATAATAGCATAGGTCCACTCTGTTAACAGATATGTGTATTTGTAAGGGTGATAACAGTTAGGTAAAGTTGCCTAAGAGTCTCGATTCTTACCCAGCCACAATCTCTGATCATAACAAAAATGAACTAAAACTGTAATAATTCTTGTATAAAGATGCTACATCATTTCCATTTTCTAATAGAATAATTTTATGTAAATATCTGTAGAATTTATCCAGTTTTTAGTGCGTAAAATATTGCATACCGAAGGGTAACAAGTTAGACATATCAGCAATAATTAAAATATTTGGTAACACTTTATAAGGCCCCATTCGTTAACATTAATTAATGCAAAAACTAACTTTAACAATGAACAATATATTTTTACAGCATTTATTCATCTTTGTTATTGTTAGTTAATAAAAATGTTCATGTTAGTTCACTGTCCATTAACTAATGTTAACCGATAAAACTTTAAATCTTTAAAACATATTAGTAAATGTTGAGATTAACATTAATAAAGGTTAATAAATTCTGTAGAAGTAAAAGTTTAAAATATGCTGAACAGGGGCGGATTTAGTGAATTGGGGGCCCCAGGATGCAGTGGAAGGTAAGCACTGATGATCCTGAGATTGTGTGCATGTGTTTTTCTGAATTTATGTTTATCCTGAAAATAAACACACTGTTAAGAGGATATCAGGTGAGTCGTTGATGAGTGTGTGAGAGTTCAATGTTCCACTTATTACACGGCTACTCAACAAATAAATACTTGACATGAATTTTTTTATTTTTTTTTTACAGTGAATGTCTTTCATTTATTTTCTTGCATTATTAAAAAATTAGGGAATTATAGGAATCATCAAATAAAATTATTTCAAGACAAATACTATTTTGAGCAAATAATTTCCGCATGACGTTTCAGCAGTTGGAACTCGCTGAGTTTAAAGTTACAATGTAATTATGCTTATAACAAGAGGAATCTCAGAATTCTGACATTGCACCAAAACTTAACTATAGCAGCACAGATAAATTTATCTCCCCCTTTCTTTTACATTCTCTGGACCTCAAACTAGACTTTGAACAAGGCTGCTTCTAAATGCGATAACAGGGAAACGTTATCCTCCGTGGTGGCTGTGAATGATTGAGCAGCTTGTGTAAACCACTCTCTCTCTTTCTCTCTCATTTTTTTCTGTCCTGGCTCTTTTACGACTTACATTAACCATTTTTGTTTTACAGTTATTTATGAGACTGTATTTACAAACCAATATGATCATATTTTCGCTCTCTCTGTTCTTCTTCTTCTTCTTCTTCCTGCACTACACTGTACTCCGCCAGCCACCCCTCCCTCTCTATCTCTCAGTATCAGTTGGTGATTAAGTATTGATATCAGTCTCAAGTGTCTCATATGATACTAGCCAAGCGACAGTACGCACCCACCCACCCACACACACACACACACACACACACACACACACGCGTTCAATACTACCCTA
Source organism: Sinocyclocheilus rhinocerous (assembly GCF_001515625.1). Lineage (NCBI taxonomy): Eukaryota > Metazoa > Chordata > Actinopteri > Cypriniformes > Cyprinidae > Sinocyclocheilus > Sinocyclocheilus rhinocerous. The sequence continues at coordinate 517,955 of NW_015638974.1, read as the reverse complement.
AAATTACATGTAAATGTGGAATTGTGAACAAATGACAGACAGTAAATAAGTCCTGGTAAAGGTTCTGAGTCAGATCCTTCTGTCTGTGTTTGCTACAAGCATGAGAGTACAGGTATAATTGTGTAGATTTACATTACACTTAATTTCTATTTGTAAATGCGATCAATAAATAATTCTGTGTATGAAGTCAGTTGCCTTTATGTCCACACAGGTGCTCCAGCAGAGTCACTACAGTTGTAGTTCATCAACTATTAGACATATTCCACATGCCTGACTTTAAACAAATAAAATTAAAATTAAAATTCATAAAGTTATGTAAGTTCAGTTTTATTAAAGGTTAGTGTCAGTAAGGTTTTTTTTGTTTTAAAGAGTTTAATACTTTATTCAGCAATGCATTCAACTGATTTAAAATGACAGTACATATTATTACAGAAATTCTATTTCAAATAAATGAAATAAATCAACATAATAATAAATGTTTCCTGAGCAGCAAATCAGCATATTAGAATGATTTCTGAAGGATCATGTGACGCTGAAGACTGGAGTAATGATGCTGAAAATTTAGTGTTGATCACAGGAATAAATTACATTTTTAAAACATATTCAAATATATTATTTTAAATAGTAATAATACAATATTACTGTTTTACTGCATTTTCAATTAAATAAATGCAGCCTTAGTGAGCAAAAGAGAGTTATTTAAACAAAAAATAATACAATTTAGCATTGCATCACTTGCTCAGCAATGGATCCTCTGCAGTGAATGGGTGCCGTCAGAATGAGAGTCCAAACAGCTGATAAAAACATCACAATGATACACAAGTAATCCACACCACTACAGTCCATCAGTTAACATCTTGGCAAGTGAAAAGCTGTGCTTTTGTCAGAAACAGATCCATTATTTGTGTGTTTTAAACCATTGCTTCTGGCCAAAATATCAGTACATAATCCATAATAACATTTCCTCCATTGAAAAAGTCCATCTCCTGTTTTCCTCTTACATCAAAATCCATCGTTTATAGCTATTTTGGCATGTGCTTGATCTGTGCATAATTCTATCCTGATTTAAACCAGACAACTAAATTATCACTTGAGAAAGTAGTATTATGGAATTGGATTCATATTTTAGCTGTAAGCAACAGTTTAAAGTTAAAAAGTCTTAAAGATGGATTTTATTTCTTATGAACACACAGCTTTTCACTTCTTGGTTCTGATAAAAAAAAAAAAATCATCTACATCTCAGATGGCCTGAGAGTGAGTACATTTTAAGCAAATTAAGGCTGAAAGATAATGGTAAATACACACACTTCTTACACATAATACTAATGATGTAAGACTATACAATATAATAGAGAGAATGAGAAAAAGAGCAGGCTTGTGTTAGAAACAAATGTTTAAGTTCTCAATGACTCATTCTAAATCTTAAATACCACTTGGTACCCGACAGTCATGGCACTGCAATTCAGTCTGTCTGTCTCTCATTCTCTCTCTCTCTCTCTCTGCATGTCAGACTGGTTTCTGTTCACTTCTCTCTTTCTTCTTTTCTTTTCTTTTATTCTTAGGGGCTGTTTAAAAAAAGAGATGTTTGTTTAACATGTCTGATGACCCAGAAAAGGAATGGTTACAAGTGGACTTAATGGTTACAACTTTGTATGTAACTGTCAGTAAATGACTGTTCCTATAGTTATATTGCAACCAAGTGAATGGCATTGCCTGTAATTACATTTGGTGAAACTCTGTTAACCACAAAGTCATAATGTGATGTTCAGCACAGGAAATATGTTTATATATGTCAAACACTTAACATTCTTACCCTAAGAAATATAAGCAAATATTGCATAACGTTATAAATACCTAACTGATCCTGACTAATCCTGCTAATCTAACTTTGGTAAAAAACAGTAGGGCACAAAGGGTTTGGACCAATCAATGATGACTCTGAGTAATGGCATGCAAGGAAATTTAGATAAAAGACACCGGAACAAATGGTTAGGATTTTGTTGGTTAGCATTAGCCAGTTAGCCCCTGCTAGCAGATGCCATTCTGACGTAACTTCACCAATCAGAAGTAGCAATGTATGATGAAATTGTGTCATCTCATGTCTTCTTGACAATTGCGACTGAGATGAATGGAAATGCTATCAGTCTTTTGATATTATAGATCTCCTTGAACCTATCAAATACCACACCCTCTATTAAGTAGGCTACAAAGAAAGAATACTGGATAATCCAGTCTGGATTTATTTTACAGGTCAGGGAACTTCATTCTGAGTTAAAGACTTATTTAATAATTTTTGTTTGTCTTCATAACTAAAAAGGCAAAACAAAGGTTGTACTTCCTGGGACATCTCAAGACGTTCATCATCGCATGTTTCCTGACATAATCCATAACTGTCTGGTATGGGTCAGTCATGGCATCTGACTTTGACTACGGTCTGCCCATTTGAATCAAGATTCAGGAAGAGGGCAGTCTAGATCATCAGCAACCCCATAACCATATTCAGCTGGTGGCTGAATCTGTTCATTTTAAATACATGGGGCACTTTTCTTTTCATCTTTTTTTTTCTTTTTCAGTCACTTTTTTGCCCCTTGTTTGTATGTCTAAAGCAGGGGTGTCCAAACTCGGTCCTGGAGGGCCGATGTCATGTAGAGTTTAGCTCCAACTTGCCTCAACACACCTGCCAGGAAGTTTCTAGTATGCCTATAAGAGCTTGATTAGCTGGTTCAGGTGTGTTTGATTAGGGTTGGAGCTAAAGTCTGCAGGACACCGGCCCTCCAGGACCGAGTTTGGGCACCCCTGGTCTAAAGGGTTGGGGTTCTAAACTGTGTAACACCTACAGAAGCACTACACAGAAACATGAGCTGCACCAACTGAAAAGAATCATCAATGATTCAAACACAATCCTCATGTTCTAATTCTCTCTCTCTCTCTCTCTCTCTCTCTTCCTCTCTCACTAAAACAGCACGCGCATAAACACAAAGGCGTCATTGTCCTGTACCCATCTTCATCTAAGAACTATGAACTTTTGGTGGAAAATTATTCTGTTTATTTCAAAAGTTTTCACTTTTATGCTTTGAAAACTTATTTTAGGGACTACATTAGTGGGCTGCTTAACTTAGGAACTCGTGAAAATTAAGTTTTAACAAGTATTGTGAGCTGGTCCTTAACATGATCAAAACAGAACTGTATTATTTTTTTAACTATAGCCTGTAAACAACTATTAGGCACTCAGCATAGCCTATTGTTAGCGAGTATTGTTTAGTTGACGTTAAAGGTGGAATGATGTTTATTATCTTCAGAAGTTGTGTCAGTGATCCCTGTGAGTCATATTTATAGCACAGCTCTGCCTAAATACAAGCGCGCGTGATGACGCACCTCAAATGCAAATATACCTGTATCGAAAGAGCAAACGACGCACCTGACGCTTCCAGGGGGATTTGAGGGAAGGCCGAAAGTCTTTCTATTGTTCTAGCGTTTACACTGCTCGACCACTCCCTGCAGTGACTGTGTGAACGGAGGTTTCGCATATCCCGCCCTCCCTGGAGTTCTGATACACAACGCCCCATCTCATTGCCATTGGGAAAACCACCTCGCCTGTTGTGGCAAACGGGGCAGTTTTAACCGGCCAACACCATTTGTGGATTTATGTAAAAGTGTCAGAAGCTCAGGAGAGCGAGGGGACGTGAATTTCAGACTTTCGGACACCGATCTACCGGGTTCACCTGTACAGGTAAGTGGCGAAGGGCGGTGTTTCAGTTTAGAAACAGGTGTTACTCGCAACATTCAGTGAGTGCGGATAAATGAGCCTTCGCTATTTTTCCAGGCAGAGTACACTTAGGCGTGCCCTTTGGGTTCTGGTTTATTTTAAGGAGATGACTGACATTTAAAAGGCTCGCACTGCTGCATGTAAACATATTTTGAGGCTCGAGTTCATGATAGGGCTTTTCTATAATACAGTAGCCTATCATGGTATGACAGAGTACCTGTCACATGATGTTTTTAAATAGTTTCCTGAAGATTGAGGAACAGGTGAGCGCTTGGGACGTGATCTAAAGATTTACCTGCTCACTTTTACCGGCCCCATTCATCAATATTTAACCGGAGAGCGATAGTTTAGCTGGGGGTATCTCGCCATAAGACTGACATTCAACTCCTGCTTTGTATAAGAAACTAAAATAAAGAGATAATGTCAGGTGTGATTGAAAAATATCCTCATAGTCTCCGGTGTGTTTTTATTTATTTTCATTTTGTTGTAAAGAATAACGTTTTTGTATAAGGGGTCAGTTTGTGGGTTCTAACTGACTGTAAACGGTGTGATGTAACATTCTTGTTGCATACACATACTTGTGAAATTCACAAAACGTCGGGTTATAGGTCTATTTAGTTCCTTTTTTGTGGGTTAATACAAAAAGAAAAAAGGACTGCATTTTATGTATACATGGGTCCAATGTGATGAAGAAATCTTTTTAAACTCTTATTTAAAACGTGTTTCTTAGAAAACACACACATGCACACACACACACACACAAACACGTATATATAATTAGCCTACATTAAAGATGCCAAGTCATGTAACCAGTAAAAAGTGCAATTATATGTATTTTTATATTTAAATAGTTTTCTTAATGCTGTTCCATTTGCCTTGAACAAAACCCTGTTTTTTTTCATGAAGATGTACAAAAAAAAAAAACCTTAATGACCTTGACACAGCCATGAGGGTTTAAAGGGGTCTTCTCTGTTTTATGGCTTTCTTGCCAACAACATGGCTACCTGCATGCATGGTTATGCTACACTCATTATGTAGACAAACGTTTTTTCAAATATTTATAATTTAATACTATAGTTAAGATATAAAACAAATAAAAACAAATGGTAATGCCAAAATATAAAAAATGATCAAAACATCAAATTTACATAAGCTAATTTGAAAAATTGATAATCGTTTCATTATAGAGCATGTGTACATAACTTAATAGATCCAGGCCAAAAATGAGCATGCTCAACCTGGGTGAATGCAAGCACGATTGTGCTAATATTAATGCCATGCACAGTTAAATTTTTCCTCAAGATCGATCACTAAAAATTGATACATCCTCCAGTCCTCACTTTAGTGCTGGGTGAGTGTCCCTTTTAATGTAATGCAAAAAAATTAATAAGAATAAAAAAGTAATATGAAAAACTCTCACCACTTATACCACACATACAGCTCTAATTTCTCGAGAAAGATGTTTGATTTAGTAAATGTGTGTATGTGTGTGGCAGGGGGAAGGGAAGATCCTGTTAGACCAGTTTAAAGTCATTTGCTCCATGAGCACCTGCTGCTTGGACTCCACTTTAGAGTCTGCTGTCATGATACCTGTGTGTATATGGTGTGAAATTCTAGAGAAAAGTATAGGTTTAATCAGAAAAGGTGTGATCGCAGAAGTCTAATGTGGCTGGGTTTTTATGGTTTTGTTGATCATTTGGTTTTGGACAGATATTTCTCCTTCACTCTTTGTGTGAGATATTATTTTTATACACACACCAATCTTATCTGTTTTCCATGACATTTGGATTAGTACCGTAAGATATGATCAGCTGTTTTGTCCTCTTGTGAATAGAGGACATCTTTTCCTTGAAAAGGATGTGGCCTGCTGGCTTTTGCATTCCTTTGCATATTAAAAGTCCATTCGAACTCTCTGAACCACACGCAAAGCATCCATTAGCCAATCGCTTATTCTCACTAACGTCATTTTTTCCAGGTATGTAGTGTCTTTAGTGGGGGTCTTAGATGGGGGTTTGTTCATTAAGCTCCAACTGAGTTAAGTAGCATAATCTTTCTACTATGTAAGGTTCTAATGAGGTTGTTACTGGACGTCTAGTAGGCCTATTTCATTTGTGTGACCATAGTGAAACATTCGAGATTTTGATCAAGTTCATTTGTTGCCTAATTTAGCAGAAAAAGGCCTATCACGGTCAGTTCACCACAGCTGATTTTATGAATCGTGTACTATTTATTCAGTCTTAAAGTATCAAAAATAAAACAAAAAGCACATAAAATATGCCTTGTTTGATGAATATAAAAAGCTTATTTTCATGAGCAGGGAAATCCCCCATTATGGTTAGAGAAACCCAGACACCCCAATACACATTCGATCTGATCACACTGTATGAGCTGTTTGTATTTGCTCTTTGATTGTCTGGGTGTTCATTCTCCCTTATCAGGTATCACAATCATCATAATGTGTCACGTGACCAAAATGCTCATGTGTTAATGCCATGATGATAACATCTAGCTATGCCTATACTTATGTAGATAACCCCTGACTCCTAGAAAGTTCCTGTTCATCTGCTTTTAGTCTGACACATGCACTTTAAATATAAAATTCAGTGTTTCTAGTAAAAATATGTTACTGTCTGTTTAATGAATACATAAAGAGATGAAATAGTGCTAAATCACAAACACCTTTAAGTATAATATTGTTTTCCTAAAAGTACGCAGGTCTTAACCTACATGGCAAACAAATTAATATTACTCCAAGCTTTTGGCTATGACATCAAAACCTGGGCGTTTATTCATCCAATATTCACTTTTTTTGGCCATTTAGATCCCAAAAGTTATGATAACAACAATATTAATCGGTATAAATATTTGTAAAATAGTAATATGTTATGTTTTTATTGTTTTAGTCTAATGATCATGTAGTTATAATTGTCGTAAAGCAATATTGGTTGAATTTCAATGCAGTTTAATGCATTGTAAAATAAGTTTAGAATAGTATGGATTAATCAAGAGAATCTAATTTTATCAGTTAATCGGTATAAATATTTGTAAAATAGTAATATGTTATGTTTTTATTGTTTTAGTCTAATGATCATGTAGTTATAATTGTCGTAAAGCAATATTGTATTGGTCACGAAAGGGAATATTGGTTGAATTTCAATGCAGTTTAATGCATTGCAAAATGTTTAGAATAGTATGGATTAATCAAGAGAATCTAATTTTATCAGGTGATGTTTGTGTGGCAGCCTAAACAACAGTGCGATCACATTGGTTCTATCGTTCATCTCAACGTTTTCCATGTGTTTAATAGCGAATGATTCTCCATTCTGATAGGCAGGAAACCTGAACCGTCCATTAGTAATACAAGCTATGACGTTGCTAGGGTACAGCTTGATTCTGGCCGGGTTGCCATGGCAACCGTCAACATTCTGGTATAAAAAGGTTGTAATAGTGATAGCCCACCTGAAACTGAGAGAGCCAAATGGTGGAAGGGTCACGTTAGAAACAACAGCCGTCATTTAAAAGCAAAAGAAATGGGAAATTTACCTCAACAGCTGGCTTATATGGCCCGGGAAACATACCTTCTTAAGTCTCCTTGTTCTCCTCACAGCTTCACTGTGTCTGAACACCACTAAACACCTGTTTGGTATTTACAGATAGGGGTTTCATAGATTTATTCAACACACTCGATTTGACATGCCTTTTTATTTAAGGACAGTCCTTCTATATAATTTTGGGAGCAGTTTGTAAGCCTTAAACACAACAGCAAGATTCATAGCTTCCACTTTTACTGTCAAGGACATTGCTTTTGTTTTTAGAGAGGGTTTTTCCATGCAGCACTGTTGTTTTAGCTATCTGACGGAAGAGAAATGTGGCAAACCTCATTTGGATGAACGCCCAAATGAAAATACAATTGTTTGAAAGGATGCAATTTATAAATGCAGACCACTCAGGGTCCTGTCTGCCTTATAGAGACAATGTGGAGATATAATTTCTGAACAGAATAAAAAGTACACTTTCCCTTTACCTTTTTGTTCTTTATGTGCATCTTTGTCTTTCTCCTTTCACACATTGACATACACCTGTTTATTGGATCCCCAGGCTCATGACCTGCTGTAGGTTATGTGCTTTAATTAAGGTGTGAGACTAAAGAGAGACTTAAAGATGACAGACGAGAACACCAAAGCCTTAGGGATTGGGTTTAAAACATGTTATTAAACTCTAGGGCTGCTAAGGCATGCAGGTGTTTCCTGGGCACCAGAGCTAAATTGGTCATTGTTATTGATTCATTGTATTTTTAAGGCTCTTACAACTATACATTTTTAATTTACATGTAATTAGAATAGTCTTATGACTTAGAAGCATGAAATGTTAAAAGAGAGATTTGATGATTTAAACTTCAGAAGCAAAAATGAAAAAAAGATTTGATAAGTTTGAGTCACTTCCATGAATTAGTTTAAACCATCTCTCAAAGATTAATTTGTGTCATCATTCGAAAATGTTCATGCTAGTTCCTGTGTGACATTTTTCATATATTAAACATATTCTGCAGTTTAAAAGTTTGGCGGGAGTAAGTTTTTTTTTTTTTTAAATGTTTTTGAAAGAATTCTCTCAATGGCTGAATTTATTTAACACACTTATGATACCTGAATTTATTTAATACAGCGAAAACAGTACTATTGTGAAATATTATTACAATGTAAAACCGTTTTCTATTTGAATATATTTTGAAATATAATTTATTCCTGTGATGGCAAACCTGAAATTTCAGCATCATTACTCCAGTCTTCAGTGTCACTTCAGAAATCATTCTAAAATGTGGAATTTCAAGAGAACAGCATTTATTTGAAATAGAAGTTTTTGTAACAATTGAATAATCTTTAATGTCACTTTTGATCTATTTACTTGTCCTTGCTGAATAGAAGCATTAATTCTTTCAACAACAACAAAAAATCAAACTGACCCCAGTTAAAATTCTGAAATATAATTCTTCCTTGTGTTCAGCTGGTTGAAAAGAGTGTGGGAAAACTTGCCTTGATTATTTTAACCAGGCCTAAAGATCATATTTGGAAAAATAAATAGGAATTGGGCACTGTGTAAACAACCCATAAACGTTTCAGTATAGTTGGGAGCATGAAATATGTGAAATATGTGTGTAAAGGTAACGTGACTTGAATGTGTGTGTAAGTTTATGTTTGCAGAATGCGCAGTGAACTTTGCTCATTATATTAAAGGAAACAATCCACAGTATCATAGGCCCACACATTTATTGTACACATACACATACACAGTTATGACGCACATTTTCTCAGACACACAGAGAACACAGTGTGTGTCTTGGACCAGCGGGTTGAATCAGTCACTGATTCTAAATGCTATCCCTTTGTATTTGAGCTGAAATGCTCTGTAACTACACCCAAAATGAATGATTTAGATTTAGAATATTTGCACTTTTATGACTATGTAAAGGGTGCTATGAAGCTGTGATTCAGGTGAATTGTCAGAGCTCAAAAAATAACAAACGCATTAAAATTAGTAACAATCATTAACAACAACAGTTAATAACAACAATTTTTCCAGCACGTCAGGTTTAGCTCATACAATAGTACTTAATATCAGTCAGAGGTTGCTAATTTGGCCAATTCATTATATAGCTAAAAAAAACTCTTGGTTATTCTGAGGCTATGTTAACAGGTAAAACAAAAGGCCAACACTACTGTTCCCTTTTGATTGGTCTCTCCCATTGCGTTAACACTGTCATGGATGACTCTGTCATTGACAGCTTCAGATGCGGAAGCGTGGGTGTGTTCTGGCGAAGACCCCGACACCCTTACTCCGACGCAGACAACATGGCCCAGTGTGGACAGCGAGATGATCCGCATTCTAACCAAGACTGTGGAGGATCTCAGCCTGGCTTGGTGGGCTCCAGAAGAGCCTGCCCACGGCCTCCTTGATGAGTGGTACCTGAAAGAGCGCCGTCAACAATCCTCCCACCAGCGGCCTGTCCCGTTCCTTTCGACAGTTCATGAGGAGCTCACCAGGACGTGGCACACCCCCTACTCGGCACATGTTAATTCTTCCAATTCTGCCGCTCTCACCATTGTTGACGGCGCTGAAGAACGAGGTTATAGCAAGCTCCCCCCTCTGGAAGAGGTGGTCGCTGTGCATCTGTGCCCTCTATCGGCCTTGGGGTTAAATGTCCATGCAGCACATCCATCTAAGCCCTGCAGGACAACCTCAGCCCTAGAGAACAGGGCTTATTCAGCGGCTGGCCAGGCTGGCACAGCACTTTATATGATGGCGGTGCTCCAGGCCAAGCTTCTCCACACCATGGATGAGTCTGGCCAGAGTTCTGACGCCTTCAGGGAGCTGCACACAGCAACTGATTTGGCTCTGCGCACTTCTAAGGCCACTGCACAGGCTATCGGCAAGGCCATGGCCAACTTGGTGGTGCCACCTTTGGTTGATTCTAACCGAGATCAGGGAAGCTGAATGGGTTTGCCTAGCGGTTTACAGCAGCACAGAAGTCATCGCAGGCAATGCGTAACTTTGAAGCCCCCCCCCCGTGTGGTGATCTGCCACTTGAAAAACTCGACTACTTGCCATCCGGCTTCTGGTTTGGAAAGTCACCACCCTTCTAGCGCTCCCCAATTCAGAAGGCGAGCAGGGTCCTAATCCACTCTGCCCAGTTCAGGCCCTTAGAGTGTATGTTGAGCGCTCTGTCACATTTTGCCACTCAGAGCAGCTCTTTGTATGCTTCGGAGGCCGCTCTAAAGGGCTGCCAATCTCGCTGGATGGTCAATGCTATAGTCCTGTTATGCTTCCGTGGGCTTACAGTGTCCTATAGGAGTGAGGGCCCACTCCACCAGAGGGATGGCCTTCTCCTGGGTTTGGTCCAGCAGAATTTCTATCTGTGATATCTGTGTGGCCGCCAGCTGGTCGTCGCCGTCTACCTTCACCAGTTTTTATAACTTGGACGTCCCTGCCCTGCTGGCACGGATTTTGTCAGCTTAATATACCTAACCCCCTTTGTAAGTAGGAAAGGTCATGCTATGTAGTCCTCAGCCTAGCGGCTTGGGTCTCATTATTAGCTCATGCTTACAGGAGCCCTCAATATGGGCGCTCCGGGGTTGGGTTCGCAGAGCGGCTTCGTTCTGCACTTGCTTATAGCACGGTGCGATTGGATTTGTTCCCCATTGAGTGTTAACGCAATGGGAGAGACCGTTCGAAAGGGAACTTTCCGGTTACTCTTTCAGTATCCTGACATCCAACCACTAACTGGAGTGTATGTAAAGGCTGTCTTCCCTCACTACTGTTGATTATCATACTTTATGATCATTAAAGCTGTTGAAACTGATACTCCCCTCTGTGTGTTCTGACCGACATACCTGGTTCACTACGATACCTTACTAGCCCTAATAATTCAGGTAGCTCTTCGCTACAGGTCTCATTATTAGCTCATGCTTACAGGAGCCCTCAATATGGGCGCTCGGGTTGGGTTCGCAGAGCGGCTTCGTTCTGCACTTGCTTATAGCACGGTGCGATTGGATTTGTTCCCCATTGAGTGTTAACGCAATGGGAGAGACCGTTCGAAAGGGAACTTTCCGGTTACTTACGTAACCTCGGTTCCCTGAGATAAGGCAACGAGCGTTTCATAGGCTGCCGTGCTATAAGGCTGTAGGTGAGTCGACGACTGTCACTTCAGTCGAAAGATTGTGATGAAATGGTATTCAGAGGCGACTTATATTGCAGTCGGCTTTACCCCTTTTGGCGGGTTGAAGCGCCTTTGGTTTGTACAGCTACACGAACGTGATCAAATCAGGCTTCAGTATCAGAGTAAACAGGAGTTTCCCCATAGCGTGTTAACGCAACACTAATTTCCTTATCTCAGGGAACCGATTTTACGTATTTGTAGGGGATTGGGAGGGAAGGTAACAACTACCATTAATTCCATTTATTGTTTTGTGATTGAATTAACGGTTGAATTAACAGAAGACCACAATGGATTTTCAGTTTGGGGATAGGTTTGTTTAGCATTCCTAATATTGTAACAGGCCCTTAGTTATGCTTTCATGGATGCTAAAATGCTTACACTCAAGTATTGATTTGTGTAGTTGCTCAGTACAAGGGTCAATGATAGATAGAAGTATCTCTAATCATTTGTTGTCTTTCTTTCTGCAGTCATGAAGGCTTTTTTCCTGCTTGCCACATTGCTGTGGTGTTTAACAGCGAGTTTCTCCTGGGCAGCTAAGATTGTGGTGGTTCCTCCAATTATGTTTGAGAGCCACCTTTATATTTTTAAGACCCTGGCCTCTGCTCTCCATGCTGAGGGCCACGACACAGTCTTCCTGGTCTCCGAAGGTCGCGAGGTCCCACCTTCCAACCATTATCGTCTCCAGCGCTACCCTGGAATCTTTAACAGCACCTCAGCCGACGACTTCCTCCAATCAAAAGTTCACAACATTTTCTCAGGGCGTCTCACAGCACTGGAGCTTTTCGACATCCTGGACCATTATTCTCAAAACTGTGATGCCGTTGTTGGGAGTGCTTCTGTCATGGAGCAGCTAAAACGTGAACAGTTTGACCTCCTGCTCGTTGATCCTAATGAAATGTGTGGATTTGTCATAGCTCACATCCTGGGTGTCCAGTACGCAGTATTCAGCACAGGACTGTGGTACCCTGCAGAAGTTGGGGCGCCAGCACCCCTGTCTTACGTCCCAGAATTTAACTCTCTATTAACAGACCGTATGTCATTGTTCCAACGGGTAGCTAACACAGCAGTGTACCTGGTTTCCAGATTTGGTGTCCAGTTCCTGGTTCTGCCCAAGTATGATCGCATCATGAGGAAATACAACATCCAGCCATCTGTGTCCATGCATGATCTAGTTCAGAATAGTCGACTCTGGATGCTGTGTACTGACTTGGCGCTCGAGTTCCCACGACCCACTCTGCCACATGTTGTCTATGTAGGTGGCATCCTCACCAAACCCCCCAGCCCCTTGCCACAGGTAAGAAACAAGTGCTATTATATTTAAAACATTCTCTAAACATTGTTATGTTACTTTTGGCATTTTTTTTGTGGTATCACTTTCAGGTATGCACAAGATAATGCTACGATGGCTCATTAGTGCACAACATAATTTAAAAAGCAAGCATAACTTTACAGTGGAATCAAGCTACAACACAACGGAAACGAACATATGGAAATGCTCTTGCGCATTAGTGTACTTAACCAACTACTATCACAATGCTAAATTCAACTACTTACTCATTAGTTACTTGTTGATGTGTAAACCTCCCCTTTAAATAATGTGACGCTTCCTTAAAAGGAGAGTTAACCCAAAAATTAAAATTACCCCATGATTTCCTCAACTTCAAGCCATCCTAGGTGTATATGACTTTCTTCTGTCAGACGAATACAATCAGAGTTATATAAAAAAATGTCCTGGCCTTTCCAAGCTTTATAATGACAGTGAATGGTGGTCGAGATTTTGAAGCCCAAAAAAGTCCATCCATCCATCATAAAAAGTGCTCCACACGGCTCAGGGGGTTTAAATAAAGTCCTTCTGAAGCGGAGTGATGCATTTGAGTATGAAAAATATCCATATTTAAAACTTTATAAACCGTAATCTCTAGTTTCCGCTAACTGTCGTACACGCGGTTACGAGAGAGTGGCGTTCCAGTGGATGACATAGGACGTAGGCGTAGCGTAAGCTCCGGTGAGAATATGCTAGTCTTGCGAGAACCAAGTTTTGTTTACAGCAAAGGAAAACCAGTCTCCTCTTGGCTTATATCGAAATCCTCTGACATTTTTCTTTACAAATCCTCATTTTGTACTTCTAATTCTTGACCGGTGTTTTGTTTTGCTCACTCCTCTGCGCTTCCATGTTCACTTCTCACCGGAGCTTACACTACACCTATGTCCTACGTCTTCCGCTGGAATGCCACTCTCTCGTGAATGCATGTATAACAGTTAGCCGGAAGCAAGAGATTACTGTTTATGAAGTTTTAAATATGGATATTTTTGTTACACAAACGCATCGCTTCGCATCAGAAGACCTTTATTAACCACCCGGAGCAGTGTGGAGCACTTTTTTTATGGTGGATGGATGCACTTTTTGGGCTTCAAAATCTTGACCACCATTCACTGCCATTATAAAGCTTGGAAGAGCCAAGACAATTTTTTATATAACTGATTGTATTCATCTGAAAGAAGAACATATAAACCTAGGATGGTTTGAGGGTGAGTAAATCATGGGGTAATTTTCATTTTTGGGTGAACTATCCCTTTAAGTTCAATGAGCTGAGTCATTTTTCTGCCATCTGTAAAGATGCGATAAATCTGACATTGGGGTTTAATGCAGTTTCCAATGATTTAATAAAATCCATTTTGAACAATTTTTATTGTTCCAGTCTTTTTTATGGGCACTAGTAATTCACATATATTAATTACTACAGTTGAACGAGCCAGTCAGTTGGAGTTGACCTTTCTCAGCCTTCTTCAAGGTTGCACTAAAATCTAGATACTGGCACTGTTTAATGCTCTAACAAAATAACACTGAGCTGCCCTATTGCTTGATAAGTCTGATTCGTGCAAGTGGTTAATGCTAGGGATAATGGCATAATGAAATCTAAATATTGAACAGTTTTACTGTACCAGTCTTTTTTTATGAACATTTGAATTTTGCATATGGGGCAATACACACAAAGCCAGCTATTGTGCACTCAGCTCATTTTGTGGTGATGCTTCTCAGCCACCATTGAGAGTGTGTTAAAGCTAACATTCAGGCTGTATACGGGAAGTAATGGTCTAATGAAATCCAAATTTTGAACCGTTTTGAATGTACCATTCTTTTTATGAACACATGAGCTGTGTTAGCCTAGTGTTAGGTTTAGCCCACCCTCTGTGGTGGCTGAGAAAGACGAGTTTTGTTGTGGCTGGATTCCGTTGGGTTGTGGCATAATGTTGTAAAATTATGTTGTGTTTTTTACATTTTGTTGTGCTATGGACTACTTGGCCACGGTTGTGTTCACTGTCAGAGAAAATGTGCAAAAATGGTACCTTTAAGGGTACAACAACTTGTCACAGGGGCAATACCCTTAAAGGGACATTTGTACATTTAGATTACCTTTGCCATTGTCTAACACTCATTTAAAGTTAATCTTTGAAAACACTGTTAATTTAATAAAACTGTAAATTGTAAAAAAAATGTAATATTTATCAAATATAAAAATAGCCATTTTACATACTGTACATTATAATTTGATGTCTAAATTTAGCATTTAAAATAAATGATTTCAGTTTTTAGTGTTTAGACAAATTAGTACAGAATGTTGTTGTCACCCATTTATCCATAGCATGTAAATAATTATCAGCGTATCTTTTCATTGCCTACTAGTTCATGTTCTAAATGGAAAGCTTATGAGCTGTATATTTGGATCAGTTTAAACAACAACCTTTTTTTTGTTGTTGTTGTTTGCTTGCTCCGCAATCCTCTGTTGAGACTACAGTTACAATTTATATTCCAAAAAGCATGTAAATAATTATCAGCGTATCTTTTCATTGCCTACTAGTTCATGTTCTAAATGGAAAGCTTATGAGCTGTATATTTGGATCAGTTTAAACAACAACCTTTTTTTTGTTGTTGTTGTTGTTTGCTTGCTCCGCAATCCTCTGTTGAGACTACAGTTACAATTTATATTCCAAAGTTCCCTTGTTCTTTCAGTAAATGCATTGTGTGCACATGCAGTGCTTTTGATGCTTGAGTTCATTAATGGCAAGAAAATTACATCATGTGCTGATATGGGGATCGACTGACACAGGAACCTCATTTTCACTTGGCCTCATACAAAATGGCCAACCTCAAAAATCCCACATCCCACTCCCTCAAACAAGTGACCTAGGTCACCTTTCCAGTTTAAAAACCATTAGGCCGGGTGTGGTGACAAGTGGCTATATAAACATTAAGAGAATATCCCGTGTATTTGAGTCATTATTATCTCTGTGTTAGGTTCGTTTAACAGCTCAATAATGTGAAGTCTTGATTTTGCACCAGGGTGTTATGCTCACAAAGGCTGCTCTTATCAATCCGGGTGATTGTGCAGAGCTGTCCACTGAATAGGAGTGGGGGGTTCTGAACCTAAGCTTGCACTTTTGGAATACCAAGGGCCCAAATGGCTTCATTGTATGCCGTGGAGCCATAATGCAAATGGCCGGGTGTGGTGACAAGTGGCTATATAAACATTAAGAGAATATCCCGTGTATTTGAGTCATTATTATCTCTGTGTTAGGTTCGTTTAACAGCTCAATAATATGAAGTCTTGATTTTGCACCAGGGTGTTATGCTCACAAAGGCTGCTCTTATCAATCCAGGTGATTGTGCAGAGCTGTCCACTGAATAGGAGTGGGGGTTCTGAACCTAAGCTTGCACTTTTGGAATACCAAGGGCCCAAATGGCTTCATTGTATGCCGTGGAGCCATAATGCAAATAGTGTGTTTGTCAGTGCAGGGTGTGTGAGTGTGTGTTTATGTGTGTAAATGTGCCAATTGTCGGGTGTGTATGAAGGACACTGAGACCAGTGTGAGGAGCGGACAGTCAGTGCCAGGCCAATGCAGGCTGTTCAGCTGCAGCTGGACTCCCTCAAACAGCGAAAAAGCAGGTCTTAGACAAAAACCTGCTCATTTTGAAGCTATGCTAACTGCTAACACAAAAGGCTAAAGGCTCTAAGTCTAATTAGCACCATTCATTTTTTTGTGCTAACAATTGCACTACAGTGCTAACAATGCACTAAATGCTAACACAAAGCCATACTCATCTTAGAATTTTATTTGACATTTTTTGAATATGTAAGCAATGTTATAATATAACAATCAAAAGCTAAATCTAAAAAATATGAACCAACGATTTAAAACTAATTAAAAAGTTCAAATGTCAAGCTCATGTTTTTGGTTTAGCACTTATTACTTGTATTACTCTATAATAATTTAGGTTTATAATTTGAGCTGTAAATTTGTCTAAATAACCCTTTTTTGTGGGAATGCTTTTCTAGGTGGATGAACTTCTGGTTATGTGTTGCCAATGTTTACTCCATGTAAACAGTTTTTTACAGATAGTATCATTATGTCCCTTTTCTGGTAATTTTGCACATATTGTGTGAGAGTTACTGGGTTACTGACATTGTCGTCATTAGGTCCTCAAAGTTAAAAGACTGAAAACATCTGTACACAATCTCAGTAAATATTCATATGTAATATTTGAATTTTATGGCTATAATTAGATTTAAAAAAAACTAATTAAAAAGTTCAAATGTCAAGCTCATGTTTTTGGTTTAGCACTTATTACTTGTATTACTCTATAATAATTTAGGTTTATAATTTGAGCTGTAAATTTGTCTAAATAACCCTTTTTTGTGGGAATGCTTTTCTAGGTGGATGAACTTCTGGTTATGTGTTGCCAATGTTTACTCCATGTAAACAGTTTTTTACAGATAGTATCATTATGTCCCTTTTCTGGTAATTTTGCACATATTGTGTGAGAGTTACTGGGTTACTGACATTGTCGTCATTAGGTCCTCAATGTTAAAAGACTGAAAACATCTGTACACAATCTCAGTAAATATTCATATGTAATATTTGAATTGTATGGCTATAATTAGATTTAAAACTTGCTATGGCTATAATAATAAAACTGTGTGTTTATTGCTGTGTATGTAAATAAAAATATACTGTAGTCTTCATAGGTTATTCAAGCTTTTAGTTTGTAAAATGAATTTAAATATTATTCCAAAGTTAAACCAAAAATCATCATAATGCGTCATTACTATCATAACTGAATGAGCGAGATGAATAAGCATTCATCAGATTTTTTATTTACCAGAAGTTGGAGACGTGTCGAATGTGATGACAGAATATTTTCATACACTCAAATGACTTGCTGTTGCTTCATCATAGAATTATCTGATCAAAATAACAAAATATCTTTGGCTGTCACAACTGTCCTAGAGCAGTCTAGTTCATTTTCCCATTTTGGAGTTTAATATTAGCCATACAGTTTCTCCTTTTATATTTAACTTTGTGTTATTGTTCTGCTTTAGGTGGCTTATTAAAGCTAAGGTTATCTTTTAATACGAAATCCAGCCAAGAGCAATGAAGGCTTTTCTTTTTCTTGTCATTATTTTTGTTCGGTTAATATTCTGTGATTTTTGAATGCGTATATTAACTACATGTGTACAGTATGTAATCTAAGTAATCTTCCTTTTTGAATTACCCCAATATTGGTAATTAAAGCAGGATAAAGTGATTCTGCGCTCTATATGCTCCAGATTGCTCTCCATGGATGTACCAAGGTTTAATACATAAAAAAAAAAATCAACCCGCACAACCTGAAGTTTTGTCCAGTCTGGCCCTTGATCTAAAATGTGTTTGACACACCTGGTCAAAGTCTAATTTACACAGCTCTAAAAAAAGACACTGACATTTGTACATCACATTTATTTCATTTTCCATTGTGGTGGCATAGCACTTACCACTGAAAATGGCATATGGTTGACATAAAAGGTTTTTGAGAAATCTTGATCATGATTTCTTTTCAGGTTGAGGGATTTCTAAACATGAAATGTGTCTCTGTCAAAGGTAAAGTAGCTTGAGAAATGTCCACACCTTAAAACCATTTAATATTATGAAATGCATGTTTTCACTTGTTTGGAAATTAAAAGTTGTATGTAATGTCCCTTTAAGTCAAACTATGTAGCAATGTGCTGGTGAACACTGATACTCCGATAATAAGTTGCATTCTTCAGCCATTTTATTGCATGCTTACAAAAGCACGGTCTCATAAATCAAGTGTTTAACAAACTTTCTGTTCTCTTCTGTTCAAAGTGCTTACTATCAGATGGTAATACTTTGATGCGTACTATGGTACTGAATAATTACCAGATTCATATACAGTGGTATTTATGTGCAGCTGTTATTTTCTGGAGATATTTCTAGTCCCTTTTTACTTTTAACTTAATGTATTCAAATGAAATTATATTTACAAATCAGACAGAACCATTTTATTTAGATGCTAATTTTGATTTCCATATAACGTTGAATTGCTTTGTCTTGTGAATATAGTCAGCACAAATTTCATAGATTGTTGAACTGTGTATTTGATCTGTGTGTGTGTACAGGAGTTTGAAGCCTGGGTGAAGGATACAGATGAACATGGTTTCGTAGTGGTGTCGTTTGGCGCAGGAGTCAAGTATCTGTCAGATGACATTGCTCGGAAACTTGCAGGAGCCTTGAGCCGTCTTCCCCAGAGAGTCATCTGGAGGTACTGCCATTCCATTCATTTCCTCTTTCATGTGATCAGTGAACCATTTTGCCAACAGATCAAATCACCTGCGTATCTCTCCATTATAGCTTATTCTATCACATAGTATCCAATGGGAACTGAACTGTGGTGGTGGGTCACTGATAAGTTAGTTGTGGCTACAACTAACTATTTTGTTTTCCATTTCCAAACCTGTAAACCCTCATTCAAAATGAAGGTTTCGTTAGACTTTCCAATGGTTTCTGAATGCAAAACTTGATGAATTCATTTCGGACTAAAGCATTGTACAGATTCACGTGTAATTTACTGAGAGTGTTGTCAATAATTATGATGAATCTCAGTATGTTTGTTTTAAATCCCAATCAATCTTCATCCTTTGTTGGCAGTGGAGGGACATTTGATCCTCTGAGATGGTGGTACATAAGTCATGATCATGAAAAAACATTAAAAAAATGTAAGGATTATTCTGATCATCATTTGATATTTTGGTTTGTTGTATTGTAATAGTTTAAAACCTTCTCTCTAACAAAAATACACATTCAATACAATACCTAGCGGGCACATTGATACCAATTTGACGTCAAATACCAGTCAAAACTTGATCAAGATGCTGTAACATCATTTTAAATTCAGTTTGGTTTGGCAGTTTCTTCCAGTGGTAGTTAGGTGAAAATAGGAAGTTAATCCCACACTGAAACCAATCAATCTTCATCCTTTGTTGGCAGTGGAGGGACATTTGATCCTCTGAGATGGTGGTACATAAGTCATGATCATGAAAAAACATTAAAAAAATGTAAGGATTATTCTGATCATCATTTGATATTTTGGTTTGTTGTATTGTAATAGTTTAAAACCTTCTCTCTAACAAAAATACACATTCAATACAATACCTAGCGGGCACATTGATACCAATTTGACGTCAAATACCAGTCAAAACTTGATCAAGATGCTGTAACATCATTTTAAATTCAGTTTGGTTTGGCAGTTTCTTCCAGTGGTAGTTAGGTGAAAATAGGAAGTTAATCCCACACTGAAATTGGTTTAATGTATATGTAGGCCAATATGTTTGATGTTCAGTTTACATCAAATCAATGTCATGTCAAGTTTTTGACGTCAGTTTGATTTACATATTCGACCTGTTTTTTGATGTCAATTTTGATGCCAATTTGATGTCTTTTCAACATCAATTGCCCACTGGAGGCTCAGAGACAAATACTATAATAAAATGGTTTACAAATGGCTTTTGAAACCCCCACCTTAATTTTTTTTATGTATAATTCTATAGGGGTCATTCACCTAAAAATGAAAATTCTGTCATTATTTACTTTGCACTCGTGTCAGAAAACTGTTGGACTTTATTTCTGTGGAACACAAAGACAGAAATGATAAAGAATTGCACTGGTTCATTTTTCCATACAGTTACAACGACTGGGAACTTACAAAAAGTGGTGCATAGTGCATAGAGTACAACTTGTGTGCTATATTGCAAGTCATCTAAAGCCATATTATAGCTTTGTGTGAGGAATAGTCGAAAATTGAACTTTACTACACATATAGAACCACTTTAATATTAATAATGCTAATTTTGCAATCAATAAAGCTGGAAAGCCTCAGTCACCATAAGGGATTCATTGCATGGAAAAGAGCAACCACAAATTTCCTAGTTTCCTACCATGGAAGAAATAAAGTTAAATGGCAATTTTTTCATTTTTAAGGGGATGATTTATTTGCTTTAAATACTGTATTAATATTGAAATGGCTTTATATAAAGCAGAATTTATAAAATAATGTAGGTTTTGAAAGGTAATGCTCTTATGAGTTAGCCCAGCTCAAAAATATATCACATGTGCATGTAAACTTTCCCATTGGATTAATTTTGTTTCTCTATGCTTACATTTAAACGTCCTTTTATGGTTCTTTCCTCTTTAGCTTTTCCTAAGTGAACTTGCATGCTTATAAATAGCAGCACCTTTTGTTGTCATATGCACTCATATCGTCATGACTCCCGTAGTCATGCCATATAATCTCAGTTGCTTTCTTGTGTTCATGCAAATGTGCCAAGGCAAGTCTTTACTAATGAGGAGACTGTTGGGAGCGGAAATGCCCAGGGAACACAAACACATTCTGTGCATATACTGTACAGATAGATGGACACACTTCTGTGAGCCTCAACAATATACCACTCTTGTTACGTATTCAGACATGAAGTCATGAACATATGGTCTCAACTCTTTCTCTCTCACACTGTGCATAGATTATAGTAATGGTAATTAGAGTCACTGACTGCTGTCGGGTTTCTTAGTAACTGTAGAATGTTTGTCATTAGGTTTGGCACATACTGGCCTTTAGGTTGTGTGTTGTTTGCTCACAAGTGACAGATCTTGACTAAATCTCAAGCCAGACTTCAAGATGAAGGCTTCATATAATCTCCACTGAAGAACTCTTGTTGTATTGTTAGTTTAATTAGTTATTTAGCAGATGTGCAAATACGTGAGTATTTATTTCTTAAAGCCAACATGAAATCACATGCTCAAGTAACATTTCTTATAATTAGCATTCTTTTCAAATCAATCCTACCGACCCCATACTTTTGAGCAGTGGTGTGTGTTCCTGGTGTTTTTGTACTCAGTTTATCAGTGCATGCTTTAAAGAAAAATTGTTTGTCCTTGTAATGTGAAAATAATTCCCTTTTTCTGCTGATGTCAATTAGGCCATGTGGTCAGCAAAAAATGCTAACCAATAACATTATACAATAGCTATTTAGGCATTGTTTTAGGCTACTGTTGTAGGTAAAGCAGCCTTTCAATTATGTTGCTAATAGTTACCACAATAATTTACTTCAACATGTAGGTCCCATCCTACATTGCTTTTGCTCTTTGAATATTCTGTTTCATTTGGAAATCCATCACTTTACATAATCAAATAGGTTGCGAATACAGTTTCATGTTGCCTTCAATGCCTTTCTCAAAAGTACAATGGTTGTATCTCTTGTTGTATTCATCAAACTTAATGTTTATATGTAGTATAACTACCATGTTTATATGTAATATATGTCATGCATTACTGCAGAAACATTAAAAAAATCTTCTTTGGAGACTTTATAAGCTTTATAAGGTAGAAGGAAACCATCTGGTTTTCTATTGCTGGCTGATTGTCTTTCATCTTTTTTCTTTATATTTGCCTTCTAAATGTAATTTTTTTTTTTTTATTAATCTGATATGCATGCAAAATATATGGTCTCTGTCTCTAATGTGCTTTTCCTTTCCAAAAAATACCTCACTCCCCTGATCTCACTCATATCTATGATGCTTTGAATAACTAACCAATTCTTCATTCTTATCAACTAATGATTGTCTCATCCACTATAGCCCTAGATGAGCTAAAAGCTTTTTAATATTTTGAAAGAGCCTAACCCTGAGTTCAATTTCTCTGCAGGTTCTCTGGAGTTCCTCCTTCCAATCTTGGCAACAATACTAAACTAGTGGAGTGGATGCCACAGAACGACCTGTTGGGTACGTATCATCCTATCTCTCACTAAATAGGACATTTCTGAATTCTAAGAAATGCGTATGAAGTTTGAAAAAAAAAACATTTCCAGTAAAAATGTCAAAACACTCTCCATACATTATTATTCAAAAGTGAGAATCCTGAAAAAACTGCATCATGGTTTTCGCAAAAACATAAATAATATTAATAATAAATATTAAATTATTAATGAAGAAATGTTTTTGAGCACCAAATCAGCTTATTAGAATGTTTTCTGAAGTAAATACTAACTTGTTTTAAGGCTTTTTAGGTATTTTTACTGGAAGACATGCTTTTTTTTGTGTGCAGTATGTGTGAAGGAGAGATAACTCATCCTCCTCACTGCTTTTTTCTGCATCTCTTGGATAATGTCTCTGTTGTATTAGAAGACACAAAGCCTATGCATGCATTTGCTTGTATGAATGAGTTTCTGTTTCATTGTGCACCATGGGCTTGAGGTCACAGAGGGCCTTTCTGTCTCCATCATTATTTCTTTTTTCTCTTTCTCTCACTGTCTTTCTGCTGTCTGCCACACTTCCTGTTCTCTGATGACCTAGTCGATGCATCCTGTGCTTTGAGTTTGGATTGCTCTGGATTGCCAACCAGAGATAACGACAAGAAAAAAAGTCTGATACA
This sequence comes from Sinocyclocheilus rhinocerous, assembly GCF_001515625.1. Taxonomy (NCBI): domain Eukaryota; kingdom Metazoa; phylum Chordata; class Actinopteri; order Cypriniformes; family Cyprinidae; genus Sinocyclocheilus; species Sinocyclocheilus rhinocerous. The sequence goes on along the minus strand of NW_015638974.1, from coordinate 494,717 downwards.
CAAAGTCGGTAGACAGAATGGACCCAAGGCATTTCTTCTCTAAGGACCCTCAGCTATTCAACACAAACGCTTACTTGTCTAAAGATCAGCTGGACTGAACTTCAAGATCAATGATCCATGGTCAACACTGTCACAATAAACAACAGTTTAAATTCCATTTTTATTCAGAGCATGAAATGCACTTACACACACTGTATGCAGCTTTGTGCATTAAATGAAACCGTCCTGCCTCATGTTAGTACCAGTGAGGGAGTGATACTGTACACACCCCACCCCATCCGTGAGAAACCTCGGATAAAATTTACAAAATCGTATGCAAATGTCCCTTTGATTTTCCTATGTGTCTTTAAATGTATTTTTAAAGAGATATAAGGGTACAATATGAGCTAATGTACAACTGGTGACTCTGAAAGGTCAATAAAACTCTTTGTTCATTGTGACTCATTCAGAGGAAGAAGTGTTAGCATGTATAGGGTATATATGAGCGGAGTGGAGTGGGAGCAGAGCAAGGAGTGGAGCGGCGTGATTTTTGACTGGAGCAAGGAGTGGATTTTTTAAAGTCGAAGCATCTGGGTTTTCACTCGCTCCGAGAGCGCTCCACTACCGCTCCATCACGAGCACAATTAATGCCAACAGCCCATAATATAACTGCATTTTATCAGGAATTCACGCATTAAACATCATTAACTAGCTTGACAGATGAAGGTGAGTGTTATAATGAAGGCGATGGACGAGTGTGGGAAGTTAAATCTCAAGCATGTTTGTTTGTAGCATGTGGATACTCAATATTAATTGGGTGAATTCACATTTTAAACAGTTTATTGTACAGGTAGTTAATCTTCGCTCTAAACTAATGTGCTGCTACACTGCTGCACGCATGGACACAACACACAAGCTCGCACATAACGCACAGGTTGCGCGCACATAAAAACATTCAGGAGTGCCAAAAATTGTCCACGCTGTCCTGTGAATTGTCAGCTTAAAAACGGAAAAGTTACTGCATATTATTTCTGTTTCTGAAGTAACTACAACCCTCAGCTTTGCCATAGTGGAGAGACGCTGCATAGACAACTGAATTAAACGGTCATTTAATGTTAAACTATTTTTCTAGTATTGTGTATGAATTTTTTGTTTAATATAATTTCTGAACAGAACTTTGTGATATTTCAAAACATACTGAAATACATTAGCCACAAATTTCGTCATGGAGCAAAGGAGTTTCTGATCAGTTGAGCGAGGAGTGGGAAATGCTGAACCCGGAGCGGAGCTGGAGCTGGACCTGGAGCGGAGTGATTATTGAATGCTTGGAGTGAAGAGGAGAAATTGTTGTCACTCCACTCCGTTCACATTAGGGAGGGATGAGTGTAAAGGCCAGGAGTGGCTCATGTTCACACAGAAGCAACTGAATGAAGAACTGCTTACTATTAGATCGATCTTGTTAACCTTTATTTTAATAGAATTATGGCACTATTTGTGAGGCACTTATCACTATTGTCTGAATATAAAATCCCCAATATTAATCTTTGGTGTGTAACTCATCTCACTGTTTATGCCATGTATATGAATGATACCTCTAATCACCTATCAATGAGAGGTGTGCCTTTACTTTTCTAAGCATTCAAACTGGTGGATGATAAACTGAAAGAGGGGCCCAAGTCATATCTAGGTGTGAGAATATCATAGGGGTGGACTCATTTTGGAATGTTACTGTATATTCAACAGTCTGAAAACAAGACAGGAGCATGTTCACCCTGATCCATTTCTGTACATAATTAAGAGTAAAAACTATATATCACATCTTAGTAAATTATAAGTCAACATTGGAACCGCTTCAAAGTTTTAACAAAGAGTGAAAAATTTAAGGGGGTCTGAATACTTTCCGTACCCACTGTATATATATAATATCATCAGTGCGCAATGAATCTCAGGATAGTCTGGGCCCCCAAACGATCCATTAGTTGTATCCTTTGTTATGTGGAAAACCAAGGATGCATTTCAAGGCCACATTTGAAGGAGCCTTCGAATTGGGAAAGCCTTCGTTGCACCGCAATAAAGCAATCAGTCTTTGAATGCAGCCTTCAAAGGATGCAGACTCTGAATTGGGATTCAGCTTTGGAGTACCTTAGCAACGGTGTAGAAATGCACTGGCAACCACCCAGAGCACCCTAGCAACGTACTGTAGTGGCAGGTTTTGCATGGATGAGACCACTTGCATTTTCTTTTAAAAATGTAAAAATCTAGTTTTCTGCTATTAAATCTAGTTTAGTGCTATATTTCATAGTGAATATTATAGTTTGTATTAAAGAAACCATAGGTATTAAAGGAACACTCCACTATAAGTTATCTAGCTGGGGACTATTTTCAGGCGCTGAGTAATATCATTGCGCCTGCTGTTCCTTGATTATTACGCCGGAATGAGAGTATAGTTCCTAGCCATATCGGCCTAGAAAATCGCAACTTTTCATTTTCCGTCGGTCTTAGTACACGATGTAACTACAGAAGAGTCAAGTTTTAAATACGAAAAATATAGAAACTCTTTGAATGAGTCTATTTTCAAAAATAGTGGAGTGTTTCTTTAATGTTACCATATTAATGTTAATGTTGTTACTATAGTCTCACTCAAAATACCACATTTAACTCTTTCCCTGCCACTGACAGAATTTTCTGGCTTTCCGTGTTATCACTGGTGTATGGTAGGAGGCGCTGTTGCACGTCTTCTGATAGTACTGAGAGTACTGAATCAAAACACAGGTGAAGAAGAAGCAGAAACAAGCGATTGCGTATGTAAGAAGATGCATGTAACGTGATCATTAAACATTAAACAGCATATAAATCAAAACTGCCTAACGTTTCCAAATGAAATATTGATACAGGAAGTGGTTTAGGACTGTGACGCTTTGGCTATGTTGATGGAAGTGAATGACTCCATCTATGTTTTGATCATTGTTCTGAATCCCATCCAGAAGTAGTCTTTGACAAAAATGTGGTTTTCTCAGCTTTTTGTTCAAAATGTTTTTTTTTTTAAACGTACCCACATTCAAGAGTTGATAAAAAAATAATGCATGAAAAAACTAGATACAAATTTTTTTTTTTTGAGCAGAGGGTCTGTTCTTTCTTTTGACACATTGCATGTTCAGATATTCATACAACAAAATATTCTGAGTGCCATGAAAATTTTGTGAAAATTATCAAAAATGCTGTTGGCGGCTGGCAACTTAAAAAAAAAACGCTGGCAGGGAAAGAGTTAAACAGTGATTACTATGCAGCAACTATGGTAAATGTTAGCATTTCATGGCAAATTGCAAATTTTTCAATAATAGTTGTCTTTTCTCTCACACTCTATCTCTTATTCACCTACAGGCCACACAAACACACGGGCCTTCTTGAGCCACGGGGGCTTGAACAGCATCTATGAGGCCATGTATCACGGTGTGCCCGTGGTGGGTGTTCCGCTGTTTGGTGATCACTATGACACCATGACGCGAGTTCAGGCCAAAGGCATGGGCATAATGCTTGAGTGGAAAAGGATGAGTGAAGAAGACCTTTACATTGCCATGGTTAATATTATTACAGACAAAAGGTAATTCACATGTGTATAAAATGCCTGAATAAAGTGAATTAAGCACACACAAACACACACTATCTTCAGTCATTGTAAAGCGTCTGTTAAAAAACAGGTAATACAAATCCAAACCCTCACACACACAGCCGAGTTAATCTTTAATGACTGTGGAATTGGGGTTACTCAAGTTTAATGATAAACAGGACCTATTGAAGACCCCGCAATGGTGTCAATATTTGCAGATCCATAGTGCTTTAACAAATCCGAGGAAGCCAAAGAGTAATGTAGCCTAAAAAACATTGTATTCTACAGACTGAATTTTAGGGGTTTAGCTGTATTAAAGTTCAGTTCACCCCAAAATGAACATTCTGTCATCCTTTACTTACCCTCATGTATTTCCAAACCTGTATGAATTTCTTTCTTGTGGAGAACACAAAAAGAGATATTTAGCAGAATGTCCAAGCTGTTTTTTCCCCCATAAAATCAAAGTGGAAGGTGGATTGAAGGCCACTGAGTATACAAAAAAAAGTACCTTTTTATTTATCACTATCAGTTTTTCAAATTATTATTGATTTATTTTCAACTATTAATATTAACTAATTATTTTGATTTGCATTTACAAAAATGTGAAGATCAGATCCGTATGGAAGCCCGTTTCCGACACTGGATAAAAAATAAAAAAGGTAACTGCGACTTTTTTTCTCATAATTGCGTGATATAAACTCGCAATTCTGAGAAATAAAGTCAGAACTGCGAGATATAAACTCACAATTCAGACTTTTTTCCCAGAATTGCGAGTTTATATCTCGCAATTCTGACTTTATAACACGCAATTGCGAGTTATAAAGTCAGAATTGTGAGATATAAACTCGCAATTCTGAGAACACATCAGTCTTCCCCTCCCCTCAAAATTGGACTTTAACTCGCAATTGCGAGTTTATATCACGCAATTCTGACTTTATAACGCTCAGTTGTGTTATAAAGTCAGAATTGCGAGAAAAAAGGTCAAAAGTTTATATCTCGCAGTTCTGACTTTATTTCTCCGAATTGCGACTTTTTAACTCGTTTATATTTCACAATTCTGTGAAAAAAAGTCAGAATTCTAAGATAAAAAGTCGCAATAACCTTTTTAAAATTTTTTATTCAGTGGCGGAAACGGGCTTCCATAGATCCGTGATTAAGTTGCTTGCTGATAGTTTTCATGGAACTTCGAACCTGAATTACAGATCAAGAAGAGAGAATATGGAACAGTGCCATCTTGTGGCCTTTATGTTAAGATCAACATCCTGTTGGTGAAATATATGTGCTGTCTCAGATGTTCTGAAACCTCTCCATCTCTCTTTCTAATAAGGTATCGTGAGCGAGCACAGTTGCTGTCTCAGATTCATAAAGATCAGCCTGGTCATCCAGTGAGCCGGGCGGTTTACTGGATTAGCTATATACTCCGTCATCGTGGCGCCGACCATCTCCGCTCTACAGTCTATGAGATCCCCACCTACCAGTACTTCTTATTGGACGTCGCTGTGGTGATAGGAGTGTGCCTGCTTCTCCTTGGCTACTTGCTATACCGAATAGGCAAGTGCATCCAATCACGAGTGGTGCGCGGTTCATCTCCGGCGGAGAAGGTGAACGGACATTGTCATAATGGAATTCCAAATGGCAAGCACAAAAGAAATGGCCATGTTAGAAGTACGGAGAAGAAACTAAAGTAAAGCACTAGGAGAAATCAACACTAACGCTTCACTAAAGAGAGGAATTAACTACTCTTCACTCAAAACAGGGCCTATCCAGGAAATAAATATATGGGTCAATAAAGAAACAAACCAACCATTATAACAACAAACTGTAAGTGGGAAGCCAAAGTAAGGAAGAATGGAAGGAAACCAGAAAACATAAATGGAAAGCCCACCCCCCCTTGTGGAAGTTTATCCTTGTGGAAAAAGCAACAGATTTGAAGTTTAGAAATTAACGTTTTTAACAAGAAGCTATCATGCTATGGGGCATCAGGTTTTACTACATCCAAATACAACAGAGATCTATATCTATTTATAGAAATGTCATACTTTTTTGTGCACTGTTGTGCGCTGATTTTAATTTATGTTCTATATTTATGTTTCACTCACTCCGTCCCTACTTTGTTTTCATTTCTTCAGGAATATTAATTCTTGGATGTTAGCAGTGCTAGCAAGCTAGCATATTTGCTAGTGTTTATTTTGCCAGCCTTGCCTTAATCTTTAATATGCTTTTTGTTCTGCTAACATACAACCTCATTCCTTGTAGACACAAATCTGCACTAGTTAATGTTGCTAGTTATGCTAGCTATGCAAAATGCTAGAGATTTTGATGGGGATAGTTAAACTTGAAAACTTGCTTCTATTTACAATAATTTTGGAAAGCTACAGTAGGAGCCAGTATACTGGTATACCCATACTATTGTGTTGCTTCATGGATGTTTATGTTCTGAAGTTTAAATTCTTCCTCACTGCAGTCATCTTTACTGAATGGTTTATTTTATTAAGCAAATCATGCTTAGGAGGAACATTTTAGGGGGGTGGGGGGTATATAGCAGTTACGCGTGAGTGCCTGTGTGTGTCTCGAAATGTCCCAAACAAACTACATTTTTATTAGAATATGTATCAGACGAGTGTTGTTATCAACGCAAAAGATCGTTTGCTGACATGTTCCCACAAATCAATGGGCCTAGAGTGACCTGGAGGAATTTGGTACTGTAATGAACATTTCCCATGGTGCTCTATTGGTTCTTTTAACCTTTAGCCATTTACATCACTGGAAGTTCTGTGAAAGGCAATATTTTGGTAACATGTCGATCTAACATTTAGTTGTGTGACTTTTCACCAGGTGTTTTGAGGTGGCAATAAACAGAACTTCTGCAAATTATTTGTGCGTTAAAGTGCATTCTCAGCCTCAGAGGTTTTATTTTAAATAAATGCCACTGGACAACCTGTTATAAAATCACATGCTGTTTTTACAACTCAATGTCAGACTGAACTGTTGCCAGTAATAGTCTCAGTGTGATTGTTTTAAATGCACCACAACACTGTTCATATAATCCTTGTCCCCCCCCCACCTTAAGAACACAAAACCAAAATAGCTTAAATGAAGAATCACTGATGTCATAATAATTTGAAACTGTTTTTACCATGAGGTTGAAAGCATTTCGTCAGCCAAGCACTGTTTTAGACTGCCCATACTTGAAAATACGCTAGCTGCAATACGGCTGCAAATGCATCAGAGCTATGACTGGTGAAACAGTGACGCACACATTTTGAACATCGTAATTGTTTTCTAGTTGTTTGTTTTGTATGATTTTCAGTATTAATATTAGATGGTTAACAACAGAGGAAAAAGCTGCAGATGGACTCTAACCTTAAAGGCCGTGTGTGTGCGCGAGTTGTAATAGATTGTTATTTCTTATATGTGAAATGCGTATGCGTGTGCATTTGAATGGGGTTGCTTGAGCCTACTTGTGTCCAGCTTTCCCTTTATATACTGATCATTTAAAACCAATGTTCCAGTTCGCTTACAGTGCATTGAAGCCTTTCTTTGTCTCTCATAGTCTGTTTCCTGATAAAGTCCTTGTAGAAGTAGTTGTTAAAGGCTGCTTGAAGGAGTTTAGTCTTATTTTTTTAGTTTTTTTTTTCATAATGATTTAATGTGTGTCTGTGTTATGTAAATAAAAAGACAAACAAATATACTAATGGTAAATAAACATTACATATTTTGTTTGCTTATTTCTTGTCTGATGATTCTCTCTCAATTTTAATGTATAAGAATAAGAAAAAGATTCTGCCACTTGCAACACCAAAGGATATTCAGTGAGTTAGTCACAAAGCACATACGTGGCGTCTCACTTCTGTTCTCAAGTTACACTGTCCCGAAGTGGTTTGTCTCGGTTTTTTCCCATGACCTCATTTATAGTTGTGTCTAAATGATAACCCTTATTCTGCTAAATGTTCTTGCATGTGCATTTGGTGCTATCAGGTTGATACGCTTTATTAACTCAATATTGTTATCCTGTGAAAAGAGCTTTGAATACAAATTTCAATTTGCAGTAAATTTTCATAGTCTAATGGATGACTGCGGGGGGAGTTGAGGGAGTGTAAAACTACACGCAGGTTAGTCGGCAGGTATCAGGTGTTGTCCTGATGTTTTCAGCACTCTGTCACATTAGATGGGTGTGTATCCTGAAGATACTTGTGTACATTATGTGTTGATTAAGAGATAAACTAAACATAATCAATAGCAAACATGAGATAAAAACGTTGGCGGACGCAACCATGCTTGTTTCTAAGTCCTTTGAGCTCTTTTATCGTGACTCGTGTTTCACAGGACTTGTACCCAAGTGCTCCAAATTGCAAGTGTAGTGCTGTACCAGGTGCGCTACCGAGAAAGTTTACCACATTAGAAAAGCTATATATATATATATATATATATATATATATGGAGCTGATTATGAGATGCAAATGTCAAAATGGTTACAATCATGCACCATGGTAAAAGTGTTTTGAGATTATAGCATAGTATTGTGCAAGGATCATAAATCATAAACTGGTGTGAAATGGAATAAAAGTTGTTGGTGTTTTACTGCCACCAGTGTTCATTTCAGCTGGAAACTGCAGTGAATTGTGTGTATAGGTATGTTTTTGGAGTTTTGCAAGAGTTTATAGTAGGTAGACGCACGCTTTTCCAATAAGCCTTGGTTGCAATTAGAGGAGAGTGATTTTGGGAACATGAAGGGTGAGTGGAAGATCTAAGTGTGATGCTCTTAGTTCTTTTGGAAGCTTCCACTCTCGGCAGTCCTCGACTCCTCAGTGTGTTCAGAGAATTGATATGTCCTTCATGGTGGCAAACTTCAATCAATTTCCAGGTCAGAGGCCGAAAGACAGAGGAGCAAGGAAACAAGCGTCAGATAGAGTTTTGAGAAGCACTCTTTCTTCTACATTCAGGAAGGTGCCGCGATTTGAGCCTGACAGGCTAATGAGGCCTCAACCCCTAACCTAAGCTGATCAGACTGTTAGGCACAAAGTGGGGCACCTTGCATGCTTTTGAGCCAGTTACCCGAGCCGTAAATGTCATGAGACTAACCACTTCAGAGCTGAAGGGAAATGATGTCATGGCAATGCTGATGGCGCCACAGGAACATGAGGTCCCATGTCCTTTACTTCTGACCGTGACAAGGCAGCAGACAGGGAAAAAGATAAGACCATAGTATAATAAAAACTACAAAATAGTAGTAGTATAGTACAAACTGACCCCTTGATCAGGACAAAAGAGAATATTAGATGGAGAAAGTAAGAGACTTTTCTCTCCACTAGAGGGTGCAGTACTTGCCATTTACTTGTGTTTTCTAACATAAATTGTACATCATTTTACAGTTATAGCTTATATAGAGCGTTGTTATTGTTAAGCAAAACTATTAGCATTTTAGTAGCTGAAATAAAATAAAATATCAGGTAAAAGCTTAAATGAAAATGAGAACCATTGCCTTGGCATCTAATTAAAATAAATTGAAATAGACTACTAAAAATAATAAACAAACTGAAACAAAAAAAAAATCTATAAATAAATCAAAACAAAATAAAAATGAAAAGAACATAAAAATACTAACATTTAAATTAAACTGAACACTGGAAATAAAAAAAAAAGTTTTAGTCAGTCAGAAAACCTATCCAAATAGAGAATGTACTCTGTCTTTGGAGGGTGTGTTTTTTTTGGATTGTGGTTGAAGTTAGCAAAATTAAAAAAAAAATAAATAAATAAATAAAAAAACAGCTGACATTGATTACAGCTCCTTGACTCTCAGAAAAAAAGGTACAAAAGCTGTTGCTGTGGCAGTACCCTTTCCAAAGGTACTTTTAACTTTGGGTAATAATATGTACTATTAAAGGTACTAATATGCACACTTTAGGGGTGAATAAGGTACAAAAGTGTACCTTTTGAAAAGGAACCACCACAGTGACAGCTTTTGTACCTTTTTTTCTGAGTCTTTAATCTGATTGGATTTTGAAGTTAAAATTAATTAATTACATTTAAATTTATTTATTAAATGTATTTATTTTGAGTGTGTCCTGTCGAATCTAGATTCCTAATTTAATTTGTAAAGTTTCTAGATTTCTACATAAATTTCTACACAAGGTCCTAAAGGATGTAGTATTGCTTTGAAAACAGCAGGTGGAACTGTTGGTTTATAAATGTAGACAATCAGAGTAAAACTTACCCACATAAGACAGTGATGACTAAGACGAAGCCAGACGCTGATATCTTCTGTTTCAGTTCTGGTGCTCTGTTCATTCATTAACTCTCATAACTGCATCTCATGTCTTCGCTGATGAATTAGTGAAGGGCAGCCTTTCTGATGTAAACCTCTGCAATATTAGTGCATGTGGGGGGGGGGAATAATATCACTACTATAATATTGCTGTGCATTTAGATGACACTGCTTTATTTCAGCAGAGAGACCTTTTGCTGTTATCATCTAAAAGCATCTGCTAGCCTAGACACCTCACCTTGTGATTAGAACAGTATTAAAGGCTCAAGGTTGGGTCAAATGCAGTAGGGGGAAGAACTGCTAATAAAATATGCAACACTTACACAGTCACACACACAAAATTGCTTTCACTATCAAGCACCATGTAATTTTTGTTAATTCAGATAATAGAGGCAAAGGCATTATACCGAAGAAAAAAACTGGCCCATTTGTAACACTTAATTCGATCATGGGTGAGGTCTTTGACATCTATTGTTTTTATAATGAGCTAATTATATTTATATCCCCTAATCCTGAGGCCAAAAACACGTACCTAAATGAAAATGTAAACTTAAAGGCAAGGACACGAACGAAAGCGTGAGCTGCAATCCCACCGCGCGGTCAAGGGGGCGATAGAGTTACATTCAAACGACTTTCACATTAAACCGGATGTGTCTCGACCAAAATGTATGCAAGTATGCCAGCATTTTGCCAACTCAAAACCAACGTGCAACCTGCCCTCCTGTTTTGGTCTGGCGGTAACAAACCTCAGGGGCGACATAGTTTAACTCACATAACTCTAATTTTAAACCGGATGTGTTAGTTTTCGGTTAAAGTGCCCCTATTATGGGTAATGAAAGGTTCATATTTGGGGTTTGGGAGTCCCCAACAACAGGTTGATATGCATGCAAGGTCAAAAAACACTTTCATTGTCTTATAATATGCATTTATTTTTTACCTTACTTGCTCAAAGACTCCCAAATGATTCGTTTAATGATTAATTTTTCCAAACCCCTCCTTTGCGTGACGCGGTGATTGGTCCGATTGGCCTCATTTTCATTTCATCTGGCCTGTAATGCCTGATAAAGCAGGGTTTGTGAGAGCAGTGCTGCTTTGTGTACAGCATTACCGGGGAAACCGTTATTTTACGCTCCAAAAGCGGCACCTAGTGGCAAAAAATGAATTTGCATTTTCATTCAGACCAACACGAAAAGATCAACAAGTGGGCGGGCAATATGCTAATGTTTCATGTTGACGTCAACATGAAACGGCTTGGGATTAGTTTTAAA
>NW_015638974.1:456143-483441 GCF_001515625.1 Sinocyclocheilus rhinocerous | reverse complement strand
GTTCATTGTGTTATAACAGAGCTTTATGAGAGCATTTTCATTCAGACCAATGCGAAAAGACCAACAAGTGGGCGGGCAATATGCTAATGTTTCATGTTGACATCAACATGAAACGGCTTGGGATTCGTTTTAAAACCGAGTCGTTTCAATGATTCAGGATCGACTCTTTCTTTTGAGAGACAATAACTTTATACACGGTGCACTTTCAGATTTAAAACTTTGCAGGATGTTTTCATTCACTTAGAGCTGTGTTACGCACTGCATGAAAGGTAATTTTCAAAAATCCATAATAGGGGCACTTTAAGTTGCTATAAATGCACCAACCACACATTAACCTGCTCATCAAAGTTTCGAGAATTTACTCTAGTTGCCATTACAGTGCCGAGAACGCAATGCGTATTTGTGTGTTATGAACCGCGATGAAGCACATTTCACAGAGCCTACTTGCTTAGGCCTAACACCAACACTTATTTAAACAACATGGTAGGCCAGGGGTCACCCAACTCGGTCCTGGAGGGCCGGTGTCCTGCAGGGTTTAGCTCCAACCCTAACCAAACACACCTGAACCAGATAATTAAGGTCTTACTAGGCCAGGGGTAGGCAAGTTCGGTCCTAGAGAGCCGCAGTCCTGCAGAGTTCAGCTCCAACCCTAATCAATCACACCTGAACAAGCTAATCAATGTCTTCAGGATTACTAAGGCTATAGGCAGGTGAGTTTTTTTTTCAGGGTTGGAGCTGAACTCTGCAGGACTGCAGCTCTCTAGGACCGAACTTGCCTACCCCTGTACTAGGCATACTTGAAACTTCCAGGCAGGTGTGTTGAGGCAAGTTGGAGCTAAACTGCAGGACACCGGCGCTTCAGGACCGAGTTTGGTGACCCCTGTGGTAGGCTATCAAAAGTGAATGTTTAACTAAATGTTAGCCTACATAAAGGAAATCCTGAAAGTTGAGTGATTAACTTATTGAATATTATTAGCTGTTCTGTACATCACAACTGTGAAGGGATTGAATTAGCCTACAGCATGTAAAATTAATAACTTGCAAAATTCTTCATTATAATGAAGACTTACAGACTTACTTTTCGTTTACTGATCTCTATACATACACTGTGTAGGATTCACCTTAAAACAATTTTCACTCAGAAATTTGTAGTAAATTTTAAAAAATAATTACAAAGAGACAGCAAGTAACATTGAATTAAATGTGAAATTTTAAACTGAAATTGGTTTGTCTCATAAAATATACTCCAATAACCTTTTACGGCTTTGAGAAACCATTTTTACAGTGTAAATTACAAATATGTGATATAATCAATATTATAGATCAGTTTTTCCACGTTTAAAATAGACACTTCCAACATCACAACTCTGCAACTTATGGACAGTATCATCTAGAATTCCACTCATAAATCTGACTTTGCTCAGTCATCCATGTACTCAGAACTCGTAATTAAAAATCCACTTGAAGGTCACATAACATTCACACAAACTTATCAGCATTTGAATTATTTAACATGTTTATTAAGTTGGGGATAAGTTGTAGGGATATCTATGCGAAATCACAATTACCGTATATAAATATATTGAATTTACCTAACCAAACCCACATAGATTGTGACAACTGAGTCATAGTCAAGTCAAACTCAGGTGTGTGTGTGTGTGTGTGTGTGTGAGTGTTTGTGATTTATATTTACAGGTTGTGTGTAGATTGAAGATTAAATTCTTCATTTCCAGCAGTAGTCGTCTTAGCGAGATTTAGCACCGAAAACAGCTTAGACATGACATGCACGTACTACACACACACACACACACACACACACACAGGAATCATCTCTGGGAGGTTTAACGCTGAAATGAGCTGGAACTACACCAGGCGACACACACACTTACACACACAAAAGAAAGCTGGAGGAGAACCAGTGGACATGGTCAGCCAACTGTTGTCCTGGCTCTGATTATACCAGCCTCAATTCTGAAGGCTTTTCTGTCCCTTCCTTGTCATCTCATGCAGGTTATGGTGACCTCATCAAGACAAATCGTTTATTTGGGGTGTGGATATTTCAACACAATGACAAAGATGGAGAGAGAAAGAAAGGACAGTATACTGTTCAATAAAATTGGAGCGAGGGGCAAAACATTGGTGCGGACACACACAAAAAAACAAACATGAGTCTACAGCAAAAGGATTTACTCCTAAACCCTCTTGTGCACTATTGTTAGTGTAGCACATTTGGTGAACAGTGGTATAGCTTACAACTGTTGTGTTAAAATTCATAGCAATGTTCTGGGTTCAATGTAAGTTAAGCTCACTTGACTGCATCTGTGATATACTGTGGATCACTACAGAAAGGTTCATTATTTCACAGTTTGTAAAACCAAGTGCAAAAATTGAAAGCCCCTTACAATGGTAATCTATATAGGGCAAGACATTCTGGAGGGTTTGAAGCCAAAAATGTTATTATAGTTTTAGTAAAGCACTTATATTAATTCCTCTCTACTATACTATACTCTCTAAATACTGCATGTGTTATTATGCAGTACAGCTAAATTGTCTTTTTAGTGGTGTAACTGCTTTTCTAGGTGTTTAAACACCTGGTTTTGCCTTACCAATGTTTTACCAGAAATAGTCACTTTATGGTATCCTTGCATGTATTGTGTGGAAGTTACAGGGTTTACTGACTTTACCTGGTCATGAGACAAATTGAAATACTGTTAATTGGAATAGACAAGGTTAGTAAATTATTTTATCACTCTAGTCTTATGTTAACTTGTATAATTTGTAGGTCATGGCTATAGTTTAAAACAGTATTTTAATGTTTATCCTGGTGCAACAGACCCCTCCATAGACATCCAGTTTAAGTGCATAATTGTAAAATATACACAAAAGTTTAAGGTGTGTAAGATGTTTTACAATTTTATTTAAAAGAAAATACATAATAAAGTAAAATAAATAAATGTAATTGGCTGCATTTAATTTTGTTTTACAATTTAAAATAACGGTTTTCTATTTTAATATATTTCAGAATGTAATTTATTCCTGTGATGCATGTAGATTGAAGATTAAATTCTTCATTTCCAGCAGTAGTCGTCTTAGTGAGATTTAGCACCGAAAACAGCTTAGACATGACATGCACGTACTACACACACACACACACACACACACACACACAGGAATCATCTCTGGGAGGTTTAACGCTGAAATGAGCTGGAACTACACCAGGCGACACACACACTTACACACACAAAAGAAAGCTGGAGGAGAACCAGTGGACATGGTCAGCCAACTGTTGTCCTGGCTCTGATTATACCAGCCTCAATTCTGAAGGCTTTTCTGTCCCTTCCTTGTCATCTCATGCAGGTTATGGTGACCTCATCAAGACAAATCGTTTATTTGGGGTGTGGATATTTCAACACAATGACAAAGATGGAGAGAGAAAGAAAGGACAGTATACTGTTCAATAAAATTGGAGCGAGGGGCAAAACATTGGTGCGGACACACACAAAAAAACAAACATGAGTCTACAGCAAAAGGATTTACTCCTAAACCCTCTTGTGCACTATTGTTAGTGTAGCACATTTGGTGAACAGTGGTATAGCTTACAACTGTTGTGTTAAAATTCATAGCAATGTTCTGGGTTCAATGTAAGTTAAGCTCACTTGACTGCATCTGTGATATACTGTGGATCACTACAGAAAGGTTCATTATTTCACAGTTTGTAAAACCAAGTGCAAAAATTGAAAGCCCCTTACAATGGTAATCTATATAGGGCAAGACATTCTGGAGGGTTTGAAGCCAAAAATGTTATTATAGTTTTAGTAAAGCACTTATATTAATTCCTCTCTACTATACTATACTCTCTAAATACTGCATGTGTTATTATGCAGTACAGCTAAATTGTCTTTTTAGTGGTGTAACTGCTTTTCTAGGTGTTTAAACACCTGGTTTTGCCTTACCAATGTTTTACCAGAAATAGTCACTTTATGGTATCCTTGCATGTATTGTGTGGAAGTTACAGGGTTTACTGACTTTACCTGGTCATGAGACAAATTGAAATACTGTTAATTGGAATAGACAAGGTTAGTAAATTATTTTATCACTCTAGTCTTATGTTAACTTGTATAATTTGTAGGTCATGGCTATAGTTTAAAACAGTATTTTAATGTTTATCCTGGTGCAACAGACCCCTCCATAGACATCCAGTTTAAGTGCATAATTGTAAAATATACACAAAAGTTTAAGGTGTGTAAGATGTTTTACAATTTTATTTAAAAGAAAATACATAATAAAGTAAAATAAATAAATGTAATTGGCTGCATTTAATTTTGTTTTACAATTTAAAATAACGGTTTTCTATTTTAATATATTTCAGAATGTAATTTATTCCTGTGATGCAAAGCTGAATTTTCAGCATCATTACTCCAGTCTTCAGTGTCAAATATGTTGCTCAAGTATTTGTAATTATCAATGTTGAAAACATTTTTGTTTTAAATATTTTTTCCCTTTAGTATTTGATGAATAGAGGTTTTTCTGTGAATTTTGTATGACTTGTGTATGAATTATTATAACTTGTTATGCGTTTGTCAAGCTAAATTCGAATTATTCAACTTTTTTTATGTGCAGGTAAACCTAAGGATACATTTATGCTGAAGTGTGTGAATTAAATGTCTGTTTTCCTTTCAGGCGGTCTCATAAGACTAGAGTCGCGAGTCATTCTCTCTCTGCTGACCACAGGCCATTCTGATGGGCTGATGATAAAGTCTGGAGGTGTCTGGAGAGGAGAGGTGACTGCTGAATATGACCCCTCTCTTACTCCTCCTCTCTCCTCCTGTCTCTCTCACACACTCTCTGTCTTGCTCTCCTTCAGTAGTTGGCACGAGGGAGGTTTGATTATATCTCACACCTCTATCAACCCTTGCTTTGGGCTCTCTCAGCTGAAAGGTTCAGATGTAATCTCTGCCATCTCTATCTCTCCTCCAACCCATCTCTTGACCTCCATCAGCCTAACAGCATCCCTTGTCTCCTTTCTGTCTCTTATCTCGAAAAGAAATGAAGTTTTTCGATTGGCTTACGACTGATCTTAACTGACTCCTTATTTGCATGGATTGTTGATGTTGATATAAGTCTAGTATCTGGTAGCAAGACCTTTGACTTAACGGCATAAGGTCTGGTCCCCACTGCATCTTACACTGCCCAAGAGATGCCTACTTAGAAAGGAAAAGATCATGTGAACGCCATGTTAACCAACCAATCTTAACTGCATCCTGCTGATGTGAAAATAATTTTTTTTTCTGTGCTTTCACTATTTCTTTTATTCCTCCCTGTTCTAGGTTGTGTTATTGCTTCCTAAAGATGAATTGCTTGTTGTGTTCCTCATTTGTAAGTTACTTTAGATAAAAGTGTGTGCTAAATGAAATGTAAATGCAATCACTTTTTTTTTACTTGCCATTTAAGGCTAATTTTTTTCTGAAATATTTTGTTTGCTTAAAATAAACGGGCATGGAATTGTTTAAAATTTAATTTAATATCAGAAAATTGTTGATGCTTTGCATCAAAATGGTCATGTTCCCCTTTATTACTTTACTGACTTATACTTCAATATGTTGGTTTATTAACATTTCATCAGTTAATGAAATATGGTATTTTATTGTGAATTTCAGTCGTCTGTAAAACCTAAAATGTTGCTACCATATTTTTTACGGTGAAGTTCTGGCAACCGCAGCTGCTGGAATTTTACGGTAAATGTCACAGATTTTTTTTTTTTACAGTGCAGTCAGATCTTTAATATGACAAACCTGCCAAATAGATTTGAAAGTCATGATGGTGGATGGATGAGCATATGAAAAGCGATCAGTTTAAACGTCAAGCTGTATTTGACTCCCTCTGATGTGTCTTCATCTCCAGCTTTCTCAAATGTCAGCATACTCAACATGAATCATCTTTCTTTTTTACCCGTACGCTTGTTCCTTTTCCCTCCCTTTCGCTGTCTTTGTCTATTTGTCTTTTGTCTTGTAAGACATTGTGACGCAGCTCTCTGATTTGTGCCTGACACGCTCCCTTTATCTTTCTATTTTTTAATTCACAGTAATTCAAATCAGTATTTTCTCCCTTGTTGCTACACTGTCTTCTTTCATCTTATATAGTCTCATCTCATCTCCTCTAATCAGCATTTTTGTTGCTCTGAAAAAGACGAGGAGTTTTCTCACCCTTGACGATAGTCTAACTCCTCTTCTCCATCACAGTCGGTGAGTTCCAGCGTTGAGCCAGTGTTTGATAGATGCTTCTCCTCCAACCTCTTCTGTGACGCTGTTTAAACCCTGCTTTGAGAGCCTATCCTCATTTGTCACTGAATGTGAGATGTCCTTTTAAAGTGTATTGGTCTAAGGACAGATTCATGCTGTCGTATAGTTCCCCATCCGAAGACAAACCTCATTTCTGAGACGATATCAGGCAGCTATTTTGGGAACACAACATGTCCATAAGTGAAAAGTAGCACTATCCATAACTCTAGTGCTGAGATCAGAGCAAAAGATTAGAGGAAATGGCTTCAAATTAACCTTGAATAACCTTATCATACTCTTATTCAGTTTCGCTAAATTGTGTCTTTAACTTGAAAGCACTCTAAATGGTGATTGTGAGTGTATCCCTCAGGCTTTAGTTTGAGTATTTTAATTCAACATGAGTCTACGGGCCTATGTGTGTCCTAAATCTGACTTTGTAAGGTTCACATTTTTGTTGCTCTTTTGAAAAGTAAAACTCAGAGCTGCATAATTGCATTTAAAGGGATGGTACTATTTTGAAGCGTGCCTCTCACCATTTAACAAAGCATGGACTTTTCACCAAAGAGGTAACAGCCTCAACAAATATTTTGAAATATGAAATGAAGTAGAGTGTAAAGCAGAGGCGGACAGTAACTAAGTACATTTACTGGTACTTAAGTACTTTTAAAAGCAAGTACTTCTGTACTTTTACTTAAGTAAAAATCTGTCTTTACAACTTTTACTTGTAATGGAGTAATATTTGACCAGCGGTATCTGTACTTTCACTCAAGTAATGGAGTTGAGTACTTTGTCCGCCTCTGGTGTAAAGCTCACATTTTTCTTAAATAGCATCAACTGAGAGGAGGCGGTGCCTCCACATTGCTGTGATTGGCTAACTACTCAATGTGACAATGCCCGCCTATCATGTTTTCAGCTGTGTTTCCAGAACAAGTCAAACTGATGGAAAGACAGACTAACTGCAAAGTAAACAGCTCACCCACTTAGACATGATCACTTCTCGTCTCATCTGAATGGAAATTACTTGAAATGAAGATCTATGAGCAACTTTTTTTTTTTTAGCAAGCACTAAGCTCTTTTAAATGAAAGGTGTTCCTTGTGCCTGCTGCCATCATTTACATTACATTTCACATTTATTAATTTAGTACTTGCTTTTATCCAAAGTGAATTACAAATGAGGAACATTGCAAGCAATTTATCATTACAGCCAAGAATATTTGCTGTACACAATGCCAAGTTTCAAGTATTAGCTAGATTAGTAGCAGATGCAGAAAAGAAAAAGGTTTTTTTTTTCATTTTATTAAAGGAATTGCCTTCTTTACAGTCTTTGCAAAAGAGACTGTTTCTTGCAGTGTTTACAAAGTAGATGACTGATGGTCAGAAAAGTTACTTTTAATAATAACTTGTTACTTTCAACTACCTTTCAACTGGCTTTTCAAGGCTTGATAATGGAAAAATGAATGGTACTGGATGATACAGTTTACTGCCATTTGAATTGTGTTCATACAATTACACCGTGAAACAAGTTTTTATAAAAGTTTTCTTTTTCGTTTCACTTTTCTTTTTAATGTTTTTTTTTTTTTAATGAAATTTTACATGCTGAATACAAAAATAATTACTTTTTGTGTATCATTAACAGTGCTCATGAAAACTAAAAAAAATATGTTGACAACTTACACAAGCTATTCTGTTATTACTCATGCATAAAAATGACATGGAACATGCACAACACCAAACTAACAACAACAACAACAACAACAGTTTGACATAAACAGTTAGCAAAATGAGTGGCCCAAAACTTCAGAAGTGTACATTGGATGATTTTTGTCTTAGTCTCACAATGTTCTGGAACATTCCAGAAAGCACTAGAATATTACAAGAATATTCCAGAATGTTACAGAAACTTCTAGAATGCTCCCATCCTTGCAAAAGCAAAATATCTTAAAAAAAAAAAAAAAACATGCAAAATTAGTACAAAAATTTCCCGGTATCTGTACTAAACCAATGTTTCATTATTAACCATAGAAGTTCTAAAATTTACCTGACCTAAATATTTAGCAAAATATTGATGCGATGTGAGAATAAATAGTACGGTAATAATGAGCACCATAGAATTACAGAAGAACCATAACATTTTTTAGGTGAAATTAATATTTGTTACATTGTGTTTTAAGTGGTTGCAAACTTACTGAAGCTGGATTTGGTGTCAAAATATCCAAAATGCAGTTTTTAGTTGCTGTCGATTTCAGTTTCAAACTTATGCAGACACTAAGCTCTTGGTTAATTAACTGTCACCCGTCCCCTCTGTGGGACGCCTAAGTTTACTTCACTAAAATACAATTAAATCCTAATCTAATCATGACAAGACTCCTAAATAGATATTTTACCAATGTTTTTGTTAAAAATTATGTAGGAAAAGTAATAGATTAATTTATGACAAGAGTGCACCTCAAAAATCTACATCGTAACAGGAGTTCTGACCTTTGTCAAAAAAAGTCTTCTTTGTTGCCTTTTTCTCGATCACACTTTAGAAATCATCAGAAATTATATATTAATTGAAAACTTTAAATCTCAAAATTCATCCTTTGAACCACATTTTAAAATCAAACATTGCATTTCCATGAAAATGGTACATCAATATCATGTTACAAAATGTTTTCATTCATGAATTATACAAATTTAAGTTTGGATCGTGCACTTTCATGTCTATGTTAAAAAATGTGAGTGACAGTTAAGGGGTTAAAAATGATGCGTTTTTATTTAGTCAAATATGTATGTTTGTTTTTGAGCACCTCATTTGCCTAAGTGTTTCTCTCTGATTGATTGACAGTTGTGTTTCCAAACCAGCCACATCATCAGAAGTGTCACAGTCAATTTCGTCCCCTATCAGTTCACATCGAGTGAAGAGACAATGGAACCATGGGCAATGGTTCCCGAACTGGAAAGCAATATTATAGAATATTACAAATTCACTTTAGAATCTGTTTGACTGATTCTTTCATTCTGTCATTTGCATCATAATGGCAGAGCCACTGGTCATGCATGGTTCCTTGCTCTAATAGGGGACAATTTTGCCAGAATGGGCACTTCATGCTGATGAATATAATCGAAATTGTAGCATGGCAGAAAAATAGTATTGATGCTACTCCCCCCATTGATATTAGAGAATGGTAGTTTCGTATTTTCGGTTTGACCTTTGGCTGTGATGATTCCCATGTGATTACATGGTGAAATTACGAAAAGGAAAACAGTTGCTGAGGGTGGGGGCTAAAGATTTGAATGCTGCAGATTTTTAAGAAAAAAAAAGTATATTACACAACTTAGTATAATATAGAGGCATATATATATATTTATTATAATATATATATTATAATATTTAATAGGTATATTCAGAGGCATCATGCACGTACCTTTATTTGATTGATTGATTTATTTTTGGAGGGAGCACTTGGTATCCTAGTCGAAAAGGCATGACCAAAGAAAAAAATAACACCTTTTACAACTTACAAATTGTTCTATATATAAGCGCAAGATGAAGACAACAGTGGTACAGTGCTTGTTTAACACACAAGGGGACTCGAGTTCAAATCCTGACTTAATATATAATGCATTTTTAATAAACCAAGCAAAAGTGTAACCAAACTGAACATGACAGCCAGTGGTCATCATACATATTCGTACTATGGAAAAGAATAACTTTTGACATTTTGGAAAAAAAAAAGGAAAAAACCCTGATGAATGTGCTTTATGTGTTAACATATGCATTAATTGAACAACAAAATTATTTAACATCATTCAATCAACCTACATTATAGGTTTCAGATAGAAAAAGATTATGGATTATGTGCATTGTAAGCAAACAATCTGCTGAAGTGCGATCAGGGATGATTTTAAACACATTTTATCTTCAGTATTTGCTCAACTTTATCATTAAAGATACAAATATTCTTTTGCATTCAAAATCCTTCGCTTAGATGGGCCAATATAATCTGAGCTATATGAGAACATACAGTTTGCACTGAAACCTGCAGTAATTTAACCCACTTTAACTCTGAACATGCACTTCCTAAACTTGTCGGCACTCTTCTCTGACAGCTGTTCCCAGAGAGTGAGAGCAAGCAGAAGCAACAGAGAGAATGAGACGGATGTGCAATGTGGAGGAAAAAAATGCAGCAAGGGAACCATAAGAGACACAACATGCTTTCAAGTGCTTAGCCTCTGACATCCCCCAGCTGAGGATGCCATGTCAATCATATTCATAAAGAGCAGTGCGAGTATGACTGCAGAAGGTAGTCTATTTTTGTTTGATATGCAATGTCTGACGTTACAGCTGATTACTGAAATATTAAAAACAAATAATGTATTAAATCCGCAACACACGTATGTGGAAAAACTGTCCCTATTATTTTCATTTAAGTGAAACTGAGAAAAGGCTCTAAGAAAAAATAAGCAAATAGGCCGACACATTAAAAAAATGAAATCTCTCTTTTAAGCTTAGCTTAGATAACTCTTGATCAGTGGCTCACTGGTGTTTATACTTGTCATAAAACAGTGATTGCATTTGCTGTGCGCTGGGCACACAGTAAGCAATAATATTTACAGCCCTCTGTAGTCTATTAAAGGAACAGCCTTGGAGGATAAGGGCACGCAAGCAATCAATAACCCGGATGAGGCTGGCATCCGATTGGCTGTAAAACAGACTAAACAAAACATAAAACAACAAGACAAATAAGCCGCATATGAGATATATAAAGTTCTCGCCTGGTTTTAAAGCAATGCTATAAAAACCTAACAATGTGCTCAACAGTGTATTACATCACAGTAATTTTATTTATAAGTATTTTTAGCCTTTTTTGCCAGTATAAACAGCATCAAACAAGAAAAAAGAATGAATCGTTTAGAAAGCAAAATTGCATATTTAAAGAGGTCATATGATGCGATTTCAAGTTTTCCTTTCTCTTTGGAGTGTTACAAGCTGATTGTGCATAGATAAGATCCCTGAAGATGCAAAGACTAAAGTCTCAAAACCAAAGAGATATTCTTTATCAAAGTTAAGACTCTGCCACGCCCCCCTAAACTTGTCTGAAGGAGGGACTTTGTAGAAAACGAAGTGTTTGAGAGAGGCGGGGCATAGAGGACCTACAATAATGTACAGTATTTGAAAAATAATGTGTTTTTTGAACATTAAAGCATGTCAACATATTCTGTTACACCAAATACACAAAATAATGATCTTTAAAAAAGCATCATATGACCCCTTTAAACTTTTTTGAGAATATAATAATTTAAGTAAAACCAGATATTTATTTACCCCAATGGCAAATGTTGCTTTATAATCTTGTTTTAAGCATAAATCTACTAATAATTAGTGAAATGTATTCTGAAATCATGAAAACATTTGCCAGTGGGTAAGAAAATAAAACAAAATGGTAAACAAAAATATTAATTTTTAAATGAGATTTTCTAATTTTTTTTTTATTATTCTTTTTTTTTTTTTTTTTGGTCCACAAAAGTTAACGAGTCCATTGTTGTCCAATATTGAATGCCAATTACTGTATTAGAAAAACATTTGAAATACATTCTTCACAATATTGTTTGTGTGTGTATGTGTGTGTGTGTTTCACAGAGGATTGAAAGTCATACAGTTTTGCAACAACAAGAAGCGGATTAAAATGTGACAGTCACAGAATTTTTTTTTTTTTAGGTGAGCTATCCATATGAAATGTTTGTCTTGCAATATAGCACATGGATCTTATGGACTGCTTTTGTAACACTTTCATTGTGTTTTTCCAAATTCCAGTTCCCATTTATTGTTATATCATGGAAAAGAGTGACCAGCACATTATTCAAAGTTTTTCCTTTTGTGTTCCATGGAGGAAATTTTGGAATGCTGTGAGCGTGAGTAAAGGATTCTTTGTTTTAGGGTATTTTTTGGCAGTTTGCTTCTCAAGTATAAATTTATCTCGTTGGACATTGAGACATTTTTACTAGAGAAAAAAAAAAAAATTTTTGGAGTTCACATGTAACTCGTCTACCCATGTGGAAATTTTACATAATCAGAAATCATCAATGATGAAAGTCTGGAGCATCTGTCTTTGTTCAAATGAATGACCAGTAACCATGCCTGAGATCTCATTCTGTTTGGGTAGAAGTCTTCAAAAGAGTCTCTAGACAAAATTTTTCCCCTTTTCTTGGGTCAGGCATGCATGTTTGAGGGTCAGTCAGTGTCAATGATTTTTTTTTTTGCAGCGGTCTGTCCACCAAACAGATGGCACTCAAATGTCCGTGCTTAAGTGTTACTTCTGTGTGTGTGTGCGTTTAGTAGCCTGTCTGGATATCTGATAGACAGCGGCACTGCACTCCACAAACACTGATATTAAACTATTGATCCATCTGTCACATCAGGTCATAAATAATTTGTGTGTGTGCTGTGGCTCTACAGAAATGTCAGTGGTTTGTTCCAGAGTGTATATTTGTGTGAAATTAATGTGTGTTCTTGGAGGTGAAGGCTAGACAGGAGCTGCATTGATCAGAGGAGAGGGGAGGAAGGAAAAGATGGATGCAGCTACTGGAACCTTGTCACAGTGACACAAACAAGCACACACACACACACACACACACACACACACACACACACAGATTAATCCTGGACAAAGCAACTATACAAAGCAACTGCACACACGTGAACTCAAATACAAAGACAAACACAAAGCAGTGCTTCCAAAGACAAAGAGTACAAATCGAAAACAAACAAGAGATCCTGCCATAACCCTCGGTTGAACAAATGCTCTGACAGAAACCTGTTTATCTTCTATAAACAAGTCCTCAGTCCTCCCTGTATAAACCGCAAACAGAGAATGTCCTCCAAATAAGACATGGTCATACAGAAAAAATGTTGACAAGTAAATAAAGAAAACTCTGTAGTATAGATGGACTCTCGCCCAATCATGCAGAGGCACTTACACCAACCTACATTGAATTGAAGGACTTGGGATGTGTTTAAAGCCAAACACCTTATTCGGAAAGGCACAGATAATGGCTTTAAAATGAATAATGAATTTGACCAAATAACAGAAAAAATATTCACAGACACACTCACTCGTCGTATTTGGTAGGTAACAGGTGGGCCAGGGGATAGCACAATATTAGGCATTAACCTCTAAAATTACAACACAGTATAGTGTGTGTGGAGTGAGTGAGTGTAAACTCTATGAAATGAGCAGTGATGTCAACTCTGCATCTCTCAGAAATCAGAGCTTGCCAAGAGTAATCACAATTTCTACTATTTCTACTATAACACATTTTCTATTATTTGAAATGCCTATTTAAATGTTTTAAAGGGGTCCTATTATGCTCTTTTACAAAGTCTTGATTTTGTTTTGGGGGTGTACTAGAACAGGCTCTCATACTAGGTTGTTCGAAAAACACATTATTTTTCACATATTTTACATTATTACAACACCTCTCTCCCCAGTCTGGCATGAACGACTCGAATAGCTCCTGTATCAAATGAAGGCTTCTTCTGAAATACGAAATGTGCTGTAATTGGTTAGCTGGGACAGTGTGTGTTGTGATTGGTTAGCTGGGACAGTGTGTATTGTGATTGGCAGCACTCGGCGCCTGGTCGAGAAATGTCATGCTTTTTATGCTCAAACAGCAACATTACAGACCCAACTAAAGTTGAAAAAGTGAAAAAGCATAATAGGACCCCTTTAAACCTTGTATGATATGATACATGTTTCTCATTCTCACTTTCTCCCAGAGCCAGTCTGTAATGTATGTATTTTTTATAATATATTGAGATTTGCATATATATTATGCATAGTAGAAGTTGTTTTATCCATTTTCAACCACCAATTTTTTTCTTTTAATGTTTTCCATGTTTTCTAATCAGGTATTTTATATGGAGTTTATATGGACACTTATTTAAGGTTGTCAGTGATTGTCCTGATATAACTCTGGAAACAAGTTCTAGTGGAAAATGCATCCTAATTTCTTATTTCATATATGAGATTAGATTTTTATTAAAATTAGTGCACCACAAATCACAGTGCCCCAAAGGACAGTACACTATTTCCATGCATTCTTTAACTAATGAACCTTCCTCAACAGACAACCACAAACAGAGTTTGTGGTGGTTCTGTATTATTTCAAGTCATTAAAATGTACATTTGCAAAATAGCATAAATTGCGAGGCCATGGTCAATCTTTTATTACAAATACAAATTTTATTACAAATACAAATTATTTTTATGGAAATTAACATATACTGTGCACCTACATGCAAACGCAAACAGTAACAGTAAAGTAACAGTAGTACTTTTTACACTCACTCGAGTACATTTTTGTTTAGACAATCTGTCTCTTTAAATTGGTGGTATATTTTGACACAGTATTGAATTCTCTATATTTTTCACACTCCTCTGTGTAACTAAAGCAGTGGAAGAAAGCCAACCTGTGAATGAGAATGAACTGTGTATGACTGAAAGATTGCCGTTTTTCCTACTGTTCAGCCAGAAGAGAACATGTCTGAAGTCTGCCATTGGTGCATCTGCCTTGAGAATTAACGCTTGTTATTAAATGTGTTTCTGTCGTCTGACAACTTTGCTCTTCTGTAAGGCAGAATGAGTTTTGAGATTGGAAACGGTGCAGTGTTTGGCTCTGTTGAAATCCTGGATTTGGATAATTTTGTGCACGACGATGCAGGATTGGAGCAATAACATTGTGTTTTGGGATTAGGCTGGTATTGGGATTTCTTCCTTATAGGATTTGCCAACATCTGTTCCAGTGTTCCCACTTAAATTCAGGAAAACAGCAGCCTGTAAATAAAAAAAAACCTGCCGCTATTGTGTTTGAATGTATGTGTGTGTGTGTGTGTGTGTGTGTATTTAACAAGAAAAAGGGACAAGTGTGTATGAGAGGGAACATTGTGTATGTGTTTACAATAGTACAAAATAGAGATTGGTTGTGTGTGTGCGCGCGCGTGCGTGTGTGTGTGTGTGTACGTGTGCTTACACCCTCCCCTGAACCACAGGGAAAAATGGGTGGATTAACCTAAATGGAAATTCTCTGTTCTGTGTGGCTCTCAAGGCTCTGGCTGCGTACAGGGGCCCTTATCTAAAGCAGGTTTTAGAGGGAGTAGACTCTTTTATTAGGGCCTTATTTCTGTCTCGCTCTCGTTATTCTACAAATTCATATGTCAGAACAGTTCTATTCAACCCTCTGCCTCTCGTGGGGCACAGGGATGACAGCAACACTCTGAGAGAGCCTCAGGAGTGGATTATTATTTTACAGAGTATTGTACAGGCTGAGGGAGCTTTCTAAAGATGCTCAACAGGGAGTAGAGTGGTCATGCTTGGAAGTTTAGATCCAAGTTAAATTAGCTATAATGGAAAGAAGTTTGTGTGTGTGTTTGTGTGTGTGTGTGTGTGTGTTGTTGGTTAACTGTGTGTGCATGAGTCTTTGTTTTCTCTTTAAAACCACTGAAGGAAATAATTGCCTTTTCTTTTTTAACCTATTCATAATGATTCTTAATAAACGTGGACTGATGGTTGCATGAAATACTGATTAGTCATGGCACTTTTTTTGAGATCAGTTAGTTCAGGATCTATTAATGTGTTGTTCAGAAAAAATGTCATTCATACGTACAGTATAATACACAAGGTGCACAAAGGTAAAAATGCCAGGTTGATACAACTGCCCTGATTTCATAACAAAGAAATGAGTCTAAAAGGATGAAATTCTGGTAAAGGTAGTTTGGAATCATTTTTCTTTTTACTTCTTTGGGAAAAAAAATAAGCAGTCAAGTTTTTTATTTTTATTTTTTTATTTATTTTATTTTTTTACTTTTGCTGACCAAGAAAGTCAAGTAATGCAACCAGAAACCAAAAATGCAATGCAACCGAAAATATTTGTTATTTCTTTTCCTTGATTTTTTAAAAAACATTTGTTTATTTATTTATTTTAATATTTTTTATGATATATGTGAGCCTACCAAGGACAAACAGTTTTAAGAATGTATGAATGGTTGCATGGATGATTAAGATTTGTCTATGTTATATGCTTTTACTTTATACCACATGACATATAAGTGGCATTTTATTGAAAATTTTGTTTTTCAAAACCATATGAAACAAATGTGAATGCAAAGACTAAATTTCAAAGAACTTGTTACGTGTGGTTAAATTAGGTTTTTAAAAGATTTTTTTTCTTTTTCTTGAACACTTTTATTTGTCTTTCACCTTAGAAGCATAATTGCTTTAAAAATATTAAGATTTGATATGATGTTTTTAGAGATTCTGAATTGTTGTTGTTTTTCATATCCAACTGACAAATGGTTTAGTTTTGGGTTTAAGAATATATCTGACAAAATTGTATGTGGGGGGGGAAAAGAGCAATGAGGGGAAAAAAAGTCACAATTATAAGGTTGTTTTTTTCTGAAATATAAGACAAAAATACTGATTAAAAATAATTTTCTTGCTGTGTAAGAATTCAGTGTTTGTGCAGCCCTTGCTGAGATTCTGTAAGCACCAGCTAAACATCCATTGTCCAAATTAATGGCACCCCAGCCAGACTAAATAAAGACTCATTGATATTGTAGCTCACACGGCCAAATGAATCCGTAGATGTCACGGCAGAGCTGAGGTGTCATTAGCTGCGGTGCTAACAACAACAGCAGTGCCTAGAGAATATTAATAAACCACCACTAGCTAATAAGCTAGCAAAATTTAAATTAAGGTCTTCAGCTGTTATGATTTGCTCCAAACATCTATTTTGTTCAGGGTTGTGATGTTTAACATTGATACAAATGGGAAACTCTAGCACTTTCCTACCATCTCAGAAAAGATTTTTCGAAAGGTACTAGTACCATTTAGTTGCTAATATGTACACTTTAGGTACTAATATTCACCTTTTAGTGGTAAATAAGGTATTGATGGCTTTTTTCTAAGAGCACTGTATAACTCTAATTTCATACCTTTTATGTGGATGCTTTTTAGAGCTAATATATGCATTAATAATGGTGCGATTTTCTGCATGGCTATTGGAGTCACTGTCAGTGTTGTCGGTTAATGGAGAGTCAGGCCATTAATGCGGCAAAATGCGGAGGTTAAATACACTCATCTATTCACCTGCCGTCACCGGTTCTGTTCCGCTTTGACGAGCAGCGGTGCAAATAATTAGCTGGAGCACGGCACCGAGCTTGTGCTAAATTAATTCTCTAAACAAACAATAGCAAAGCAGACACCTCCCACCCACAAGGAGAAAAGAATACTAATCTCGGAGTGTCTGTGTGTCAGACGGAGTGCATGTGAGTGTATGTGCTTAACCTGTAAGGGTGTGTGTGAGAGTGAAAGAGAGAGAGAGAGTAAAAAAGAAACAGGTTTGTTGTGTTGTTACGGGCCAACGAGATGTGCGGATCCATTTGCAAAGCTTTATTAGACATGTATTATATAGACATGGTCAGAAACAGGCAGAGTCGAACACCAGCAAACAGATATGGCACAGGCAAGACACAAGAGTAATCCGTTATACAGGCGTGGGTCGATCGATGGCGAACATAATCCAGAGGGCTTGACAAGAGAGGTAATCCGAGGAACACGAGCAATAGTCCAGGCAAGGTGCAAACATAATCCAAAAGACAAGACGAAAGGGTAATCCAAAATACTCAGGCAAGAATCTGAACACTGGAAAGCAGGCAAGGCAAGACTATGACAATGACTAGGCTATGAAAACTAGAGCAGACTCCGTAAAGTAGCTATCAGCTAGGGTAGCGATATGCGCTTAGAATACTCTGCGATTTGAAGGAGGAAGTCCATGGCTTATAAAGTGTCTTAGATTGGTTACAGCTGTGCATTTGCAAAGCTTTATTAGAAGACATGGTCAGAAACAGGCAGGGTCGAACACCAGCAAACAGATATGGCACAGGCAAGACACAAGAGTAATCCGTTATACAGGCGTGGGTCGATCGATGGCGAACATAATCCAGAGGGCTTGACAAGAGAGGTAATCCGAGGAACACGAGCAATAGTCCAGGCAAGGTGCAAACATAATCCAAAAGACAAGACGAAAGGGTAATCCAAAATACTCAGGCAAGAATCTGAACACGGGAAAGCAGGCAAGGCAAGACTATGACAATGACTAGGCTATGAAAATAGAGCAGACTCCGTAAAGTAGCTATCAGCTAGGGTAGCGATATGCGCTTAGAATACTCTGCGATTTGAAGGAGGAAGTCCATGGCTTATAAAGTGTCTTAGATTGGTTACAGCTGTGTGTGTCATTACTGCAATGGGTGATGGGAAATGTAGTCCAGGGTATAGTATATCAGTCTGTGCAGTGTGAGAGTCAATAAGATGGAAGAGCGATAATCGGCCGGAAAGCCACGGGCCGGATTCGTGACATGTGTAGTGTTAAGTCTCTCACAATGATCCACATTTAGCCGAGACATAAAACACACACACACTATGCCATGTTCCCCTCATTAGCCACCTTTGACACAGCAGGAAACAAAACAAAATGTTTATTACCAGAAGACAGATTAACTCTAGCTAAATCCTTGCATTTGAAATGATAAAAAACAACAACAACAGCACATACACACAGTCAAGATCTTTGTGTTCAATGGATCAGAGTGGAGGTACAAGGCAAGAATTTGAGCTCCTTGTAATTAGAAATATTGGTCGCACTTAAGTATGGGGACCAATTCTCACTATTAACTAACCGTTCATTATGACTTTTGTCTCAATAAATTCCTGATTTGCTTATTAATAGTTAGTAAGGTAATTGTTCAGTTTAGGTAGGATTAAGGCAGGGGTGTCAAACTCAATTCCCGGAGGGCCGGAGCCCTGCAGAGTTTAGATTCAACCCTAATTAAACACACCTGATCCAACAAATCAAGTCCTTCAGGCTTATTTGAAAACTACATGGTATGTGCATGCTATGCAGCATGGCGAGGTTTAATTCCAGGCTGCAACACAGGTCAGATTGTGCAGAGGACTCGTTTGGTTTCAGTGGTCTTGTGCCGATGGTCATTGTGGTGACGAGGTCTGTCTCTGGTGCTCATCTAGTTGACACGGTCTCCACTGATATTCAGGGCTGTAGAGGTCATCTCTTGGTGCTGATCCACCATCTGATCTGGATACAGACTGGATCCCTATGGCTACGGTGACCTCAGAATAAGAATGAAAGAGACTAATATTAGCGTAGATGCCATTCTTCTTACTATGTAGTGAGTACATCGGGTGTTATGGGAAGACAGATATCCAGAATAATGCATTAATATGTGCTTTATAAGTACTAATAAACAGCCAGTATGCTAGTAATATGCATGTTAACACGCAACTAGTTAATAGTGAGAATTATTAACTATAATAATTCTACTACTATATTTGTAGTGGTGCCTGAAACCATAGTGGACGTTCTCAAGTGCACTCATTCAATCCCACAATGCACCGAAAAAATGAGTGTACAACTGGTGCATGCTCAACGGCTAGAGAATACCCATAATGCACTGTGAGAGTTGCGTGCTGAATGAATTCCCGCGTCTCGCCAGAAGATGGCGCCCACAGCTGAATCATCCATCCAATCATTTTACAGAGCGCTTGTCCACTGCCTAATACAACACAGGTATAAATTAATTGTAAATTTATTATTAAATTGTTGAACTAGGGTTTATATATCCCACAATGCACCGAAAAAATGAGTGTACAACTGGTGCATGCTCAACGGCTAGAGAATACCCATAATGCACTGTGAGAGTTGCGTGCTGAATGAATTCCCGCGTCTCGCCAGAAGATGGCGCCCACAGCTGAATCATCCATCCAATCATTTTACAGAGCGCTTGTCCACTGCCTAATACAGCACAGGTATAAATTAATTGTAAATTTATTATTAAATTGTTGAACTAGGGTTTATACATAATTTCCATGACAGAGTTCAAGATAAATCCCTTCATCTTACTACTGGAGCTGCCAGTTTCAAATAATTATTAAACAGCAAGCACAAACTATGCAAAAGCGGCAGTCCTTCCGGTGCACTCAGTGTCCGAATTCACTCGTTTTCATTCACTCCTTCAAGTGAACTGTATTAGTAGCCTAATGTAGGGAATAGTGAATGAGGGTATAGGGGGCGATTTCGGATACAGCCACACAGAAACACACAGGAAAGAGAGGAAAAACTCACAGGAAGGCCAGTGGACAACCAGAACTGTGACAAAATGATAATCTATCCTTTTATGCACTTTAATTCATTCAAAACCGGTATGACTTTCCTTCTTTGCTTACGTAGAATGCTAAAGATGATATTTTGAAGAACATCCAGGCCAGTCTTTCAATATAATGAAATTGAATAAGCTTCAAAAAGGACACAAAGGTATCATAAAAATGGTCTATACAGATGCACTATACTATATTTTAACTCCTCTGAGGTCATACTAAATCTTTGTGTGATGAACAGACTAAAATTGAATAATCTTCTCCAGTC
Source organism: Sinocyclocheilus rhinocerous (assembly GCF_001515625.1). NCBI lineage: Eukaryota > Metazoa > Chordata > Actinopteri > Cypriniformes > Cyprinidae > Sinocyclocheilus > Sinocyclocheilus rhinocerous. The sequence continues at coordinate 462,688 of NW_015638974.1, read as the reverse complement.
CGTTGTTAACTGTTATTACTAGATCACTGAGTCAGTGAACTCAGGTATCAGATCTGTCTGATTCATGGATGAACCATTCAGACTGGTTTTGTGAACTGGATCAAATGATTCAATGAAAAAAAAAAGAATGATTCATTCACAAAGTGGACATCTCTAATGAACTTCATCTTCTGAACTTCTGTGAATATTACATTAATTTCAGCCAGTTCCTCACACAAAGGTATAGCATTCAGAAGACTTGGAATAGCACAGTATAGGGTGTGTGATATTTATCAACTACAAAAATATTGTAATTGTTGTTTTAACAATATGTGAACTGACATTATCGAGTATGTCACTTGCAAAAAACAAACAAAAACCGGTCTTGAGAGTCCAAAAGCGTTAACTGCATGATGAAGCCTATGCAGTTAGGCCTATTCAAGTTATAAAAGCAAAAAAAAAATAGAAATACATATCCAGCTGTATATTTAGTTTTTTATATTTATAAGATATGACATTGTTAACTGATATTACAAGCAAGAGTGCTGTTTTCCTAAATAATAGCGCGTGATCACGATTGTGAATGTGGTATTTTATACCACTTTTATGATAATTTTATAGCACTTTAAAGTCATTTTTCTGTATTTACTTTGATTAAAAGGGTGACAAGAGAGTGAGTAAACTCAGTTGATCTATCCTTTTAAACAAAAGAAGAGCACAAGAACATACAGTGCTGTATATATTTCCAAAATGCAGAGTATCCATTTGCATTGTTTAATTTAACAGATGGCAAGGGAGAGGAGAGGCTGGTTAAAGCAGAAGCCAGATCTCTCAGCAACCTGGGTCTGGTGTCACTCTCACACAGAGGGAAACGCAAGGGTGTCAACTTATTACCAGGTGCTAGACAGAGACCATGAGAGAATGTGCCTGCATGACAGAGAGGAAGGAGAATGGAGAAAAAAAAAGAGGTTTAAAGATTTTATTTTTTTGAACATTTCCTTAAACTTCAAGTTAAATCATTTATAATTCATATCGTGCCAATCTTTGTTCATATATTTTTCAAACTCCAGTGCTTTCCAGGATGTCCATCATATTTTGGCAGTGTTAGATTTTTCTTGAAGAGTTTTAACTTATTGAGTCTCTTTACCACATCAAAGAGCTCCTTTAATACAAATGGCCCTACAGTGTTGCCATGGGCAACGGCCTATGCAGCTGCTTCTTGCCTTGGCATGTGCATCAGAAATCAGTAATGAATGAGAACTAACTCAGGTGAGGAAAACTTTTAATTTTGTAATTTTCGCATGTTTTTGAGCTTGTGGTCAATTATTTAGCCTTTTTAAAAAAAACAAATTTAGTCTTTTTTTTAATTGGTGTGACATTTAGTCCCATCTCAATCATAGTATGCAAATATATATACCACATCAAAGAGCTCCTTTAATACAAATAGCCCTACAATGTTGCTATGGGCAACAGTCCATTCTGCTGCTTCTTTGCCTTGGTATGTGCATTTTTGCACATTTTTGAGATTGTGGTCAACTATTTAGTCTTTTAATGTTCTCTGTTGAGTTAAATGCTATCAAGCACCAAACAATCTAGCAAATATTATTATAAATGGTGTTACATTTAGTCCCATCTTGGTATGCGAAAAATATATATTTGTTTTGTATGTGTATATATTCTGATTTGGTCTGCTTTTAGTTTCTTGGATGCTGCTCATGACCTGGTTGAGCAAAATGCTGTCAGGAGTGTGAAGAGAATGAGACAGCAAGGGCAAATTAATTTTTGACACAATGACATTTGCCAACATTTGTTTTCCAAGAAAGGTGTTGGCAAGCTGGAGACTAAATTAAGAAATCAGAGATAAATAGCATGCATAGTCTGAATCATACCTCTTCTCTGCAGTATAGATTTAAATGCATGTTTAAAATGTTCATATAATATGAGGGAGACTTGAGAACGTGTACAAAGAAAGTATGCATTTTATAGCTTTGTATTCCACAAATTAATTTGTTGGTATAAAAAGTTGATTTTACATGGGTCATTTTAAAATAGCAATAATGATAATAATAATAATAATTATTATTATTATTTATTAAAAATAATAAATTATAAATATATACAAACATTTACTGCTGTAATTTTGTCAATTGTGTGTGTACTTAGGATACATCAAATGTTGGTTATGAAATCAGCCCTAGCAAGATTGAAGGTCCTAACCACAGTTAACAAAACATTTAGAATAATACTAAATATTTCCAAAAAACGTTCATACTGTTCCCAGAATATGCAATCAGTCGATTTTATACAGCTGTAGTGTTATTCCTTTCTTCCACTGTTATGCATCTTTTAACATGTGTCCTTGAGGTTTGCAGTACTTTGGCAACTTGGCACCTGCGTTAATGAACAACACGGTTCCGTGACATGTGGTGGATGTCCGTGTGCAATATGTTGAAGCTTGCTCGTCTTCAGTCACTATTTTCTGTACAGTCAGCATTAAGTCTGACCACAATAACCCTACAGTATGACTTACACAATATCTGCATATCTAGTATCTACAGTATAACCTATACTTCAGTAGCTTCTTTGATTTAAATAGTTTATTTAATAGTCACTCTAGAGCATTCTGCACAAACATGTTTACCTTCAAAACTAAAAACGAAGAGAAATTAGATTTAACTCATAAATTTATAATGTGTGTCTGTCAGCACTATTTTTTTTCACCGAGGATATCAAATAGCTGAAGAGGACTGCAAAATAGCTACAAGGTAAAACATAAAGGCCTCCCTTTTCATCTTGGTTGAGATGGACCTCCAGAGTCTTAGTTGTTCTCTAGTGTTATTTTCCCAAATCATTTATATTCCACCATATTTACACTGCATTCTCTCTCTCTGTGTGTAGAGGATTTAGTCTATTTCAATATATCAGTTTGTTCCAGCGCCTTTTTTGTTCCTGCTATTTCATTCCACATTCCACTTGTGTTCTAGATCCAAATGGAAAGCAAATACACAAACCTAAAATCATTATTATTAAATTATTCCACCCAAAATGATTATATTCCATCACCCCTCTCTCTGTCTTTTCTTCCCCCGAGATGAAAACACTCAAGGTACAAAAAGTTTGTTTTGCCATTTTAATAACTAATGCACAAATTCAATCAGAAGTAAAATGATGTCATAAATCGATTGGCCCGACTCTCTATGTGTTTTGCAGATTACACAGAAGGCCAGATTGAATCAGCCTATTGCATGCTTTTAATAAGCATAACATCCATATGAATCTAAATTTGAACATCAGGGGGGGAAAAGAGCTTGCAGTGAGACCGGGGAGTATGAAGTCGGGCAAGACAGATTATCTGAAATGAAATGAAAGAAGGGAGGGAGAATGAGAGCGGAGCGAGTGAGGGCTAACCGGGTGAGTGTTGCAGGGCACGGTTCTGCACATGAAGTATGAAATATAGATTTCTAATAATTTTGAAAGCTGCGTTAAAATGAGTGGGTGGAAAATGCCTAATTTGGGAAATAAGTTTGCATTAAAGGAGAAGTTCTGGAGTGACAGCCGAGCCCTTCTCTCAATGCGATGGGAGTTTGAAAAAACATTTTCAAGCATGAAATATTTAAACCTGAGTAAATTTACCTTGTCATTGATTTTCCAGACTGTTCTTTCCTCTGAGCTTGAGGTTTGGGCTTCCTGGCAGTTGGAATCGTAAATTGTAAAAAGCTGCACATTCCACCATCTTCATATGTCTAGTCTTTCCTCTATTGACAAGCTGCCAAACATGGCCGCCAAGACTGATGCAGTGTCACCTTGTAAGCAAATCACCTGCGCCACAGATGTCACTCCTGTTAAATGGGGTTATTTTTTGCACGCGTGTGCGTTCGGTAGGATGTCATACAGCATTTTTATGTTCTCAAATCAAACTAGCTTTCTCTCTGCTGTGAAAATCTATGGTGGATTCGTGGCTGAAGGAGGCTTGTTAAAACAGTGCGGGTTCCTCTTGTGTTCATTTAAAATCCCTCTGTTTAGAACACTCTCTCCCTCGCTGTAAACGTGGGCAAAAGACAGGTTGTCAAAACATGTCAAATTCACATCATTTGAGTCGGATTTTGCCTGCTGATGCGTTGCCCAATTTAACTGTCTGCATTAGGTCACACCCTAAAGGTCGAAACAACACAAAGTATAGACGTCAGAAAATATCAGATAGAAACACAACTCGATTCTATATATGAGTGGTTCAGTTTTATAGTACTTAAGATCTCACATAATTAAATAATTCATAAATTATGGTGGGTGTAATGTGCTACTGTATGCACTATAAAAATAAAAATAAATGTAGGAGGAAGCACAATATATCTATTATCTACGATGACGCGTTGCTGTCATACACATATTCTTTTTTCCACTCAATTATGTCGTATTAACGATATGTTATGTCGTTAAAATGACATAGTCATGTATGTTCATTCGGAATAACAGTTTACAGGTTAATCCCAATGTGTTTGATATTGTGGAGGACAGTTCAGTGTCACCATAATGCAGTTTACCATTCTGCCTATATTTTTACCTTAACATATCGTCTGAAAGCAGAATGAATAAAGTGCTTTATGATAAACAGGTTTGTGTGAGGGAACCTATCTAGGTGTGTCTATCTGTCTGAGGGAAGGCTGCAAATTCACAGATACTACATGAGAAATGTACTGTATGGAGGTGGAAAGAGAAACTTGTTTAGATAGGAGACGCAGATATCTTAACCTTTAAGGTGCTGAAGCAAACTTCATCTCCTCCTCTGTACACACACACACACACACACACACACACACACACACAGAGTTTAACATGCACAGACCCGTACACATGCTGTATGTATCAATCACACAGCTGTACATGTGCACAACACTTCCAGAAAACAGTCCGGCTGTGTTGCTGTATGTGTGAGTGTGTAATGGACTGTTTTGGTGGGTGTCATGAAAGTGTGACATTGTACCTTGTCTTATTGACCGTATGACACCTTACCCTTGAATATATATATATATATATATATATATATAAAGCAGTGCAATCCCCAATACTATGATTGGATTATTTAAATTATTTTTTTGTACATTTGTGATCTTGTAAAAATTGTTATTATATTGTAAATATCGGACGCATAACATTGTAGTTGGCACACATGCTGGAAGAAGCTAATGAGGTTTTCGCCTTCTCTTCCTAATTTTTTTTTTTTTTTTGCAGAACATATGGCACCAGCACTGTTTTTTTACGAGTCGTTAGACATAACTTCTTAATGAAATTGAGCCGTTCCACTGTACTGCACATGTGTGAATATTTTTGCTCTAATTGCTCCTGTTGCATCAATGCGTTCTGCTCACCTACAGAAACAAAAGCAGCAGCAGCAGTTTTTGCCACCTCACATCGCTCATTCCTTCACGGCTAATACCCCCAGAAGGAACACCCACAGACTGCGTTTGGCAACTTTCTGATTATGGTGCAGGATTCAAGATGTATTTAATATTAGGTGTCCCTTGAACATAATACAGCACAGAAAGCCCTGGGAAAATGCTAGTTCATTTGATATATTGTTTTTGGGCTTTTGCCACTCTTTAATGATATATAACTTGAGACCTAAGGGAAACTGTAGTGGAAAGACAGATGGAATGGGATTAGAATACGGCGCAGATGAAATCAAACCTATCGCTGCATCCCATTGTTCACAGTTCACTCCACAGAGTACCTACCTCGAATTTAGTGGATTTTGTTTTATGATTTAATACACATTTATAATCAAATATGGCATCTAATGTAATTAATTAATAAACACGTAACAATTTAATAAAATGTAATCAAATTAAAATAAAATATTTAATTTACAACAAAACATTGAATTTTGTTATATTTTCTCAAGTAAGATGCAAATTCTGTTTTTTAAAGGGGTCATATGATGTTGCTAAAAATAACATTATTTTGTGTATTTGGTGTAATGAAATGTGTTTATGCGGTTTAAGGTTAAAAAAAAACATTATTTTCCACATACTGTACATTATTGTTTCTCCTCTATGCCCCGCCTTTCTGAAACGCATCGATTTTTACAAAGCTCATCGGTCTGAAAAAGCGAGGTGTGCTCTGATTGGCCAGATATCCAGTGCGTTGTGATTGGCCGAATACCTCAAGCGTGAGACGGAAATGTTACGCCCCACACATACTGTTGATGCCGTGTAATCCCCAATACTATGATTGGATTATTTAGATTACTTTTTTGTACATTTGTGATCTTGTAAAAATTGTTATTATATTGTAAATATCGTACTAGGATATTGTTTTTCATTGACAAGAATAAGACTGCTCTTATGAAGCTCTTTGACCTTCTTCTGTAGAAACACATACTTAGATTTTCCATTATTCCCTTCCTGGCTATACCTTTCTGGCATGATTCTGGTAAGATACTGTCTCTTCAACCCAAAACAACAAGTTACTTCCAATTTCAATCTGTCATCAGCCTGCCATTGCCTCTGTCGACTATTTTTCACTCTCATTTCTTCAAATGCGGGATGGAAATAGAAAGATGAGCTTGC